>NW_025963646.1:0-156768 GCF_910591885.1 Bombus terrestris | reverse complement strand
ATCATCGTTGGACGACGTGGGACAACGTGGGACAACGTGGGACAACGTGGGACAACGTGGGACACCGTTGGACACCGTGGGACACCGTTGGACACCGTTGGACATCGTTGGACACCGTGGGACAACGTGGGACAACGTGGGACAACGTGGGACACCGTTGGACACCGTGGGACAACGTGGGACAACGTGGGACAACGTGGGACACCGTTGGACATCGTTGGACATCGTTGGACATCGTTGGACACCGTTGGACACCGTTGGACACCGTTGGACACCGTTGGACACCGTTGGACATCGGTGGACATCGTGGGACACCGTTGGACACCGTTGGACATCGTTGGACACCGTTGGACACCGTGGGACAACGTGGGACAACGTGGGACAACGTGGGACAACGTGGGACAACGTGGGACAACGTGGGACAACGTGGGACAACGTGGGGACACCGTTGGACACCGTGGGACACCGTTGGACAACGTGGGACAACGTGGGACAACGTGGGACAACGTGGGGACACCGTTGGACACCGTGGGACACCGTTGGACACCGTTGGACATCGTTGGACACCGTGGGACAACGTGGGACAACGTGGGACAACGTGGGAAACCATGGAACAACGTGGGACAACGTGGGACAACGTGGGACAACGTGGGACAACGTGGGACACCGTTGGACATCGTTGGACACCGTGGGACAACGTGGGACAACGTGGGACACCGTTGGACACCGTTGGACATCGTTGGACATCGTTGGACACCGTTGACACCGTTGGACACCGTTGGACACCGTGGGACAACGTGGGACAACGTGGGACAACGTGGGACAACGTGGGACAACGTGGGACAATGTGGGACAACGTAGGACAACGTGGGACAACGTGGGACAACCGTTGGACATCGTTGGACAACGTGGGACATCGTGGGACAACGTGGGACAACGTGGGACAACGTGGGACAACGTGGGACACCGTTGGACACCGTGGGACACCGTTGGACACCGTTGGACACCGTGGGACACCGTTGGACACCGTTGGACATCGTTGGACACCGTTGGACACCGTTGGACATCGTTGGACACGTGGGACACCGTTGGACACCGTTGGACATCGTTGGACATCGTTGGACATCGTGGGACACCGTTGGACATCGTTGGACACCGTTGGACATCGTTGGACACCGTGGGACAACGTGGGACAACGTGGGACAACGTGGGACACCGTTGGACATCGTTGGACACCGTTGGACATCGTTGGACACCGTGGGACACCGTTGGACACCGTTGGACACCGTTGGACATCGTTGGACATCGTTGGACATCGTGGGACACCGTTGGACATCGTTGGACACCGTTGGACATCGTTGGACACCGTGGGACAACGTGGGACAACGTGGGACAACGTGGGACACCGTTGGACATCGTTGGACACCGTTTGGACATCGTTGGACACCGTGGGACACCGTTGGACACCGTTGGACACCGTTGGACATCGGTGGACATCGTGGGACACCGTTGGACACCGTTGGACATCGTTGGACACCGTTGGACACCGTGGGACAACGTGGGACAACGTGGGACAACGTGGGACAACGTGGGACAACGTGGGACACCGTTGGACACCGTGGGACACCGTTGGACAACGTGGGACAACGTGGGACAACGTGGGACAACGTGGGACAACGTGGGACACCGTTGGACACCGTGGGACACCGTTGGACACCGTTGGACATCGTTGGACACCGTGGGACAACGTGGGACAACGTGGGACAACGTGGGAAACCATGGAACAACGTGGGACAACGTGGGACAACGTGGGACAACGTCGGACAACGTGGGACACCGTTGGACATCGTTGGACACCGTGGGACAACGTGGGACAACGTGGGACACCGTTGGACACCGTGGGACACCGTTGGACAACGTGGGACAACGTGGGACAACGTGGGACAACGTGGGACAACGTGGGACAACGTGGGACAACGTGGGACAACGTGGGACAACGTGGGACACCGTTGGACACCGTGAGACACCGTTGGACAACGTGGGACAACGTGGGACAACGTGGGACACCGTTGGACACCGTGGGACACCGTTGGACACCGTTGGACATCGTTGGACACCGTGGGACAACGTGGGACAACGTGGGACAACGTGGGACACCGTTGGACACCGTGGGACATCGTTGGACACCGTTGGACACCGTGGGACAACGTGGGACAACGTGGGACAACGTGGGACAACGTGGGACAACGTAGGACAACGTGGGACAACGTGGGACACCGTTGGACATCGTTGGACAACGTGGGACATCGTGGGACAACGTGGGACAACGTGGGACAACGTGGGACAACGTGGGACACCGTTGGACACCGTGGGACAACGCGGGACAACGTGGGACAACGTGGGACACCGTTGGACATCGTTGGACATCGTTGGACATCGTTGGACACCGTTGGACACCGTTGGACACCGTTGGACACCGTTGGACACCGTTGGACATCGGTGGACATCGTGGGACACCGTTGGACACCGTTGGACATCGTTGGACACCGTTGGACACCGTGGGACAACGTGGGACAACGTGGGACAACGTGGGACAACGTGGGACAACGTGGGACAACGTGGGACAACGTGGGACACCGTTGGACACCGTGGGACACCGTTGGACAACGTGGGACAACGTGGGACAACGTGGGACAACGTGGGACACCGTTGGACACCGTGGGACACCGTTGGACACCGTTGGACATCGTTGGACACCGTGGGACAACGTGGGACAACGTGGGACAACGTGGGAAACCATGGAACAACGTGGGACAACGTGGGACAACGTGGGACAACGTGGGACAACGTGGGACACCGTTGGACATCGTTGGACATCGTTGGACATCGTTGGACATCGTGGGACACCGTTGGACATCGTTGGACACCGTTGGACATCGTTGGACACCGTGGGACAACGTGGGACAACGTGGGACAACGTGGGACACCGTTGGACATCGTTGGACACCGTTGGACATCGTTGGACACCGTGGGACACCGTTGGACACCGTTGGACACCGTTGGACATCGTTGGACATCGTTGGACATCGTGGGACACCGTTGGACATCGTTGGACACCGTTGGACATCGTTGGACACCGTGGGACAACGTGGGACAACGTGGGACAACGTGGGACACCGTTGGACATCGTTGGACACCGTTGGACATCGTTGGACACCGTGGGACACCGTTGGACACCGTTGGACACCGTTGGACACCGTTGGACATCGGTGGACATCGTGGGACACCGTTGGACACCGTTGGACATCGTTGGACACCGTTGGACACCGTGGGACAACGTGGGACAACGTGGGACAACGTGGGACAACGTGGGACAACGTGGGACACCGTTGGACACCGTGGGACACCGTTGGACAACGTGGGACAACGTGGGACAACGTGGGACAACGTGGGACAACGTGGGACACCGTTGGACACCGTGGGACACCGTTGGACACCGTTGGACATCGTTGGACACCGTGGGACAACGTGGGACAACGTGGGACAACGTGGGAAACCATGGAACAACGTGGGACAACGTGGGACAACGTGGGACAACGTCGGACAACGTGGGACACCGTTGGACAACGTTGGACACCGTGGGACAACGTGGGACAACGTGGGACACCGTTGGACACCGTGGGACACCGTTGGACAACGTGGGACAACGTGGGACAACGTGGGACAACGTGGGACAACGTGGGACAACGTGGGACAACGTGGGACAACGTGGGACAACGTGGGACACCGTTGGACACCGTGAGACACCGTTGGACAACGTGGGACAACGTGGGACAACGTGGGACACCGTTGGACACCGTGGGACACCGTTGGACACCGTTGGACATCGTTGGACACCGTGGGACAACGTGGGACAACGTGGGACAACGTGGGACACCGTTGGACACCGTGGGACATCGTTGGACACCGTTGGACACCGTGGGACAACGTGGGACAACGTGGGACAACGTGGGACAACGTGGGACAACGTAGGACAACGTGGGACAACGTGGGACACCGTTGGACATCGTTGGACAACGTGGGACATCGTGGGACAACGTGGGACAACGTGGGACAACGTGGGACAACGTGGGACACCGTTGGACACCGTGGGACACCGTTGGACATCGTTGGACACCGTGGGACAACGTGGGACAACGTGGGACAACGTGGGACAACGTGGGACAACGTGGGACACCGTTGGACAACGTGGGACACCGTTGGACATCGTTGGACACCGTGGGACAACGTGGGACAACGTGGGACAACGTGGGACACCGTTGGACACCGTTGGACATCGTTGGACATCGTTGGACATCGTGGGACACCGTTGGACATCGTTGGACACCGTTGGACATCGTTGGACACCGTGGGACAACGTGGGACAACGTGGGACAACGTGGGACACCGTTGGACATCGTTGGACACCGTTGGACACCGTTGGACACCGTTGGACACCGTTGGACATCGGTGGACATCGTGGGACACCGTTGGACACCGTTGGACATCGTTGGACACCGTTGGACACCGTGGGACAACGTGGGACAACGTGGGACAACGTGGGACAACGTGGGACAACGTGGGACAACGTGGGACAACGTGGGACAACGTGGGACAACGTGGGACAACGTGGGACACCGTTGGACACCGTGGGACTTCGTTGGACAACGTGGGACAACGTGGGACAACGTGGGACAACGTGGGACAACGTGGGACACCGTTGGACACCGTGGGACACCGTTGGACACCGTTGGACATCGTTGGACACCGTGGGACAACGTGGGAAACCATGGAACAACGTGGGACAACGTGGGACAACGTGGGACAACGTGGGACAACGTGGGACACCGTTGGACATCGTTGGACACCGTGGGACAACGTGGGACAACGTGGGACAACGTGGGACACCGTTGGACACCGTGGGACACCGTTGGACAACGTGGGACAACGTGGGACAACGTGGGACAACGTGGGACAACGTGGGACAACGTGGGACAACGTGGGACAACGTGGGACAACGTGGGACAACGTGGGACAACGTGGGACAACGTGGGACAACGTGGGACACCGTTGGACCCCGTGGGACACCGTTGGACAACGTGGGACAACGTGGGACAACGTGGGACAACGTGGGACAACGTGGGACACCGTTGGACACCGTGGGACACCGTTGGACACCGTTGGACATCGTTGGACACCGTGGGACAACGTGGGACAACGTGGGAAACCATGGAACAACGTGGGACAACGTGGGACAACGTGGGACAACGTGGGACAACGTGGGACAACGTGGGAAACCATGGAACAACGTGGGACAACGTGGGACAACGTGGGACTACGTGGGACAACGTGGGACAACGTGGGACAACGTGGGACAACGTGGGACAACGTGGGACAACGTGGGACAACGTGGGACAACGTGGGACAACGTGGGACAACGTGGGACAACGTGGGACAACGTGGGACAACGTGGGATAACGTGGGACAACGTGGGACACCGTTGGACATCGTTGGACGACGTGGGACAACGTGGGACAACGTGGGACAACGTGGGACAACGTGGGACACCGTTGGACACCGTGGGACACCGTTGGACACCGTTGGACATCGTTGGACACCGTGGGACAACGTGGGACAACGTGGGACAACGTGGGACACCGTTGGACACCGTGGGACAACGTGGGACAACGTGGGACAACGTGGGACACCGTTGGACATCGTTGGACATCGTTGGACATCGTTGGACACCGTTGGACACCGTTGGACACCGTTGGACACCGTTGGACACCGTTGGACATCGGTGGACATCGTGGGACACCGTTGGACACCGTTGGACATCGTTGGACACCGTTGGACACCGTGGGACAACGTGGGACAACGTGGGACAACGTGGGACAACGTGGGACAACGTGGGACAACGTGGGACAACGTGGGACACCGTTGGACACCGTGGGACACCGTTGGACAACGTGGGACAACGTGGGACAACGTGGGACAACGTGGGACACCGTTGGACACCGTGGGACACCGTTGGACACCGTTGGACATCGTTGGACACCGTGGGACAACGTGGGACAACGTGGGACAACGTGGGAAACCATGGAACAACGTGGGACAACGTGGGACAACGTGGGACAACGTGGGACAACGTGGGACACCGTTGGACATCGTTGGACACCGTGGGACAACGTGGGACAACATGGGACACCGTTGGACACCGTTGGACATCGTTGGACATCGTTGGACACCGTTGGACACCGTTGGACACCGTTGGACACCGTGGGACAACGTGGGACAACGTGGGACAACGTGGGACAACGTGGGACAACGTGGGACAATGTGGGACAACGTAGGACAACGTGGGACAACGTGGGACACCGTTGGACATCGTTGGACAACGTGGGACATCGTGGGACACCGTTGGACACCGTTGGACATCGTGGGACAACGTGGGACACCGTTGGACACCGTTGGACATCGTTGGACATCGTTGGACATCGTGGGACACCGTTGGACATCGTTGGACACCGTTGGACATCGTTGGACACCGTGGGACAACGTGGGACAACGTGGGACAACGTGGGACACCGTTGGACATCGTTGGACACCGTTGGACATCGTTGGACACCGTGGGACACCGTTGGACACCGTTGGACACCGTTGGACATCGTTGGACATCGTTGGACATCGTGGGACACCGTTGGACATCGTTGGACACCGTTGGACATCGTTGGACACCGTGGGACAACGTGGGACAACGTGGGACAACGTGGGACACCGTTGGACATCGTTGGACACCGTTGGACATCGTTGGACACCGTGGGACACCGTTGGACACCGTTGGACACCGTTGGACATCGGTGGACATCGTGGGACACCGTTGGACACCGTTGGACATCGTTGGACACCGTTGGACACCGTGGGACAACGTGGGACAACGTGGGACAACGTGGGACAACGTGGGACAACGTGGGACACCGTTGGACACCGTGGGACACCGTTGGACAACGTGGGACAACGTGGGACAACGTGGGACAACGTGGGACAACGTGGGACACCGTTGGACACCGTGGGACACCGTTGGACACCGTTGGACATCGTTGGACACCGTGGGACAACGTGGGACAACGTGGGACAACGTGGGAAACCATGGAACAACGTGGGACAACGTGGGACAACGTGGGACAACGTCGGACAACGTGGGACACCGTTGGACATCGTTGGACACCGTGGGACAACGTGGGACAACGTGGGACACCGTTGGACACCGTGGGACAACGTTGGACAACGTGGGACAACGTGGGACAACGTGGGACAACGTGGGACAACGTGGGACAACGTGGGACAACGTGGGACAACGTGGGACAACGTGGGACACAGTTGGACACCGTGAGACACCGTTGGACAACGTGGGACAACGTGGGACAACGTGGGACACCGTTGGACACCGTGGGACACCGTTGGACACCGTTGGACATCGTTGGACACCGTGGGACAACGTGGGACAACGTGGGACAACGTGGGACACCGTTGGACACCGTGGGACATCGTTGGACACCGTTGGACACCGTGGGACAACGTGGGACAACGTGGGACAACGTGGGACAACGTGGGACAACGTAGGACAACGTGGGACAACGTGGGACACCGTTGGACATCGTTGGACAACGTGGGACATCGTGGGACAACGTGGGACAACGTGGGACAACGTGGGACAACGTGGGACACCGTTGGACATCGTTGGACACCGTTGGACACCGTTGGACACCGTTGGACACCGTGGGACAACGTGGGACAACGTGGGACAACGTGGGACAACGTGGGACAACGTGGGACAATGTGGGACAACGTAGGACAACGTGGGACAACGTGGGACACCGTTGGACATCGTTGGACAACGTGGGACATCGTGGGACAACGTGAGACAACGTGGGACAACGTGGGACAACGTGGGACACCGTTGGACACCGTGGGACACCGTTGGACACCGTTGGACACCGTGGGACACCGTTGGACACCGTGGGACAACGTGGGACAACGTGGGACAACGTGGGACACCGTTGGACATCGTTGGACACCGTTGGACATCGTTGGACACCGTGGGACACCGTTGGACACCGTTGGACACCGTTGGACATCGGTGGACATCGTGGGACACCGTTGGACACCGTTGGACATCGTTGGACACCGTTGGACACCGTGGGACAACGTGGGACAACGTGGGACAACGTGGGACAACGTGGGACAACGTGGGACACCGTTGGACACCGTGGGACACCGTTGGACAACGTGGGACAACGTGGGACAACGTGGGACAACGTGGGACAACGTGGGACACCGTTGGACACCGTGGGACACCGTTGGACACCGTTGGACATCGTTGGACACCGTGGGACAACGTGGGACAACGTGGGACAACGTGGGAAACCATGGAACAACGTGGGACAACGTGGGACAACGTGGGACACCGTCGGACAACGTGGGACACCGTTGGACATCGTTGGACACCGTGGGACAACGTGGGACAACGTGGGACACCGTTGGACACCGTGGGACACCGTTGGACAACGTGGGACAACGTGGGACAACGTGGGACAACGTGGGACAACGTGGGACAACGTGGGACAACGTGGGACAACGTGGGACAACGTGGGACACAGTTGGACACCGTGAGACACCGTTGGACAACGTGGGACAACGTGGGACAACGTGGGACACCGTTGGACACCGTGGGACACCGTTGGACACCGTTGGACATCGTTGGACACCGTGGGACAACGTGGGACAACGTGGGACAACGTGGGACACCGTTGGACACCGTGGGACATCGTTGGACACCGTTGGACACCGTGGGACAACGTGGGACAACGTGGGACAACGTGGGACAACGTGGGACAACGTAGGACAACGTGGGACAACGTGGGACACCGTTGGACATCGTTGGACAACGTGGGACATCGTGGGACAACGTGGGACAACGTGGGACAACGTGGGACAACGTGGGACACCGTTGGACACCGTGGGACACCGTTGGACACCGTTGGACACCGTGGGACACAGTTGGACACCGTTGGACATCGCTGGACACCGTTGGACACCGTTGGACACCGCTGGACACCGTGGGACAACGTGGGACAACGTGGGACAACGTGGGACAACGTGGGACAACGTGGGACAACGTGGGACAACGTGGGACAACGTGGGACAACGTGGGACAACGTGGGACAACGTGGGACAACGTGGGACAACGTGGGACAACGTGGGACAACGTGGGACAACGTGGGACACCGTGGGACACCGTTGGACACCGTTGGACATCGTTGGACACCGTTGGACATCGTTGGACAACGTGGGACATCGTGGGACAACGTGGTACACCGTTGGACACCGTGGGACACCGTTGGACACCGTTGGACACCGTGGGACACCGTTGGACACCGTTGGACATCGTTGGACACCGTTGGACACCGTTGGACACCGTTGGACACCCTGGGACAACGTGGGGCAACGTGGGACAACGTGGGACAACGTGGGACAACGTGGGACAACGTGGGACAACGTGGGAAACCATGGAACAACGTGGGACAACGTGGGACAACGTGGGACAACGTGGGACAACGTGGGACACCGTTGGACATCGTTGGACACCGTGGGACAACGTGGGACAACGTGGGACAACGTGGGACACCGTTGGACACCGTGGGACACCGTTGGACAACGTGGGACAACGTGGGACAACGTGGGACAACGTGGGACAACGTGGGACAACGTGGGACAACGTGGGACAACGTGGGACAACGTGGGACAACGTGGGACAACGTGGGACACCGTTGGACACCGTGGGACACCGTTGGACACCGTTGGACATCGTTGGACACCGTGGGACAACGTGGGACAACGTGGGACAACGTGGGACAACGTGGGACAACGTGGGAAACCATGGAACAACGTGGGACAACGTGGGACAACGTGGGACAACGTGGGACAACGTGGGACAACGTGGGACACCGTTGGACATCGTTGGACACCGTGGGACAACGTGGGACAACGTGGGACAACGTGGGACACCGTTGGACACCGTTGGACATCGTTGGACATCGTTGGACATCGTGGGACACCGTTGGACATCGTTGGACATCGTTGGACACCGTTGGACATCGTTGGACATCGTTGGACATCGTTGGACACCGTTGGACACCGTTGGACACCGTTGGACACCGTTGGACATCGGTGGACATCGTGGGACACCGTTGGAGACCGTTGGACATCGTTGGACACCGTTGGACACCGTGGGACAACGTGGGACAACGTGGGACACCGTTGGACATCGTTGGACACCGTGGGACAACGTTGGACAACGTGGGACAACGTGGGACACCGTTGGACACCGTTGGACATCGTTGGACATCGTTGGACATCGTGGGACACCGTTGGACATCGTTGGACACCGTTGGACATCGTTGGACACAGTGGGACAACGTGGGACAACGTGGGACAACGTGGGACACCGTTGGACATCGTTGGACACCGTTGGACATCGGTGGACATCGTGGGACACCGTTGGACACCCTTGGACATCGTTGGACACCGTTGGACACCGTGGGACAACGTGGGACAACGTGGGACAACGTGGGACAACGTGGGACAACGTGGGACAACGTGGGACAACGTGGGACAACGTTGGACAACGTGGGACAACGTGGGACACCGTTGGACACCGTTGGACATCGTTGGGCATCGTTGGACATCGTGGGACACCGTTGGACATCGTTGGACACCGTTGGACATCGTTGGACACCGTGGGACAACGTGGGACAACGTGGGACAACGTGGGACACCGTTGGACATCGTTGGACACCGTTGGACATCGTTGGACACCGTGGGACACCGTTGGACACCGTTGGACACCGTTGGACATCGGTGGACATCGTGGGACACCGTGGGACAACGTGGGACAACGTGGGACAACGTGGGACACCGTGGGACAACGTGGGACAACGTGGGACAACGTGGGACAACGTGGGACAACGTGGGACAACGTGGGACAACGTGGGACAACGTGGGACAACGTGGGACAACGTGGGACAACGTGGGACAACGTGGGACAACGTGGGACAACGTTGGACACCGTTGGACATCGTTGGACACCGTGGGACACCGTTGGACACCGTTGGACACCGTTGGACATCGGTGGACATCGTGGGACACCGTTGGACACCGTTGGACACCGTTGGACATCGGTGGACATCGTGGGACACCGTTGGACACCGTTGGACATCGTTGGACACCGTTGGACACCGTGGGACAACGTGGGACAACGTGGGACAACGTGGGACAACGTGGGACAACGTGGGACAACGTGGGACAACGTGGGACAACGTGGGACAACGTGGGACAACGTGGGACAACGTGGGACAACGTGGGACACCGTTGGACACCGTGGGACTTCGTTGGACAACGTGGGACAACGTGGGACAACGTGGGACAACGTGGGACAACGTGGGACACCGTTGGACATCGTTGGACACCGTTGGACAACGTGGGACACCGTTGGACATCGTTGGACACCGTTGGACATCGTTGGACACCGTGGGACAACGTGGGACAACGTGGGACACCGTTGGACACCGTGGGACAACGTGGGACAACGTGGGACAACGTGGGACAACGTGGGACAACGTGGGACAACGTAGGACAACGTGGGACAACGTGGGACAACGTGGGACAACGTGGGACAACGTGGGACACCGTTGGTCACCGTGGGACAACGTGGGACAACGTGGGACAACGTGGGACACCGTTGGACATCGTTGGACATCGTTGGACATCGTTGGACACCGTTGGACACCGTTGGACACCGTTGGACATCGGTGGACATCGTGGGACACCGTTGGACACCGTTGGACATCGTTGGACACCGTTGGACACCGTGGGACAACGTTGGACACCGTTGGACACCGTTGGACATCGTGGGACAACGTGGGACAACGTGGGACAAGGTGGGACAACGTGGGACAACGTGGGACAACGTGGGACAACGTGGGACAACGTGGGACAACGTGGGACATCGTGGGACAACGTGGGACAACGTGGGACAACGTGGGACAACGTGGGACAACGTGGGACACCGTTGGACAACGTGGGACACCGTTGGACATCGTTGGACACCGTGGGACAACGTGGGACAACGTGGGACAACGTGGGACACCGTTGGACACCGTTGGACATCGTTGGACATCGTTGGACATCGTGGGACACCGTTGGACATCGTTGGACACCGTTGGACATCGTTGGACACCGTGGGACAACGTGGGACAACGTGGGACAACGTGGGACACCGTTGGACATCGTTGGACACCGTTGGACATCGTTGGACACCGTGGGACACCGTTGGATACCGTTGGACACCGTTGGACATCGGTGGACATCGTGGGACACCGTTGGACACCGTTGGACATCGTTGGACACCGTTGGACACCGTGGGACAACGTGGGACAACGTGGGACAACGTGGGACAACGTGGGACAACGTGGGACAACGTGGGACAACGTGGGACAATGTGGGACAACGTGGGACACCGTTGGACACCGTGGGACTTCGTTGGACAACGTGGGACAACGTGGGACAACGTGGGACAACTTGGGACAACGTGGGACACCGTTGGACACCGTGGGTCACCGTTGGACACCGTTGGACATCGTTGGACACCGTGGGACAACGTGGGACAACGTGGGACAACGTGGGAAACCATGGAACAACGTGGGACAACGTGGGACAACGTGGGACAACGTGGGACAACGTGGGACACCGTTGGACATCGTTGGACACCGTGGGACAACGTGGGACAACGTGGGACACCGTTGGACACCGTGGGACACCGTTGGACACCGTTGGACATCGTTGGACACCGTGGGACAACGTGGGACAACGTGGGACAACGTGGGAAACCATGGAACAACGTGGGACAACGTGGGACAACGTGGGACAACGTGGGACAACGTGGGACAACGTGGGACACCGTTGGACATCGTTGGACACCGTGGGACAACGTGGGACAACGTGGGACAACGTGGGACACCGTTGGACACCGTTGGACATCGTTGGACATCGTTGGACATCGTGGGACACCGTTGGACATCGTTGGACATCGTTGGACACCGTTGGACATCGTTGGACATCGTTGGACATCGTTGGACATCGTTGGACATCGTTGGACACCGTTGGACACCGTTGGACACCGTTGGACACCGTTGGACATCGGTGGACATCGTGGGACACCGTTGGACACCGTTGGACATCGTTGGACACCGTTGGACACCGTGGGACAACGTGGGACAACGTGGGACACCGTTGGACATCGTTGGACACCGTGGGACAACGTTGGACAACGTGGGACAACGTGGGACACCGTTGGACACCGTTGGACATCGTTGGACATCGTTGGACATCGTGGGACACCGTTGGACATCGTTGGACACCGTTGGACATCGTTGGACACCGTGGGACAACGTGGGACAACGTGGGACAACGTGGGACACCGTTGGACATCGTTGGACACCGTTGGACATCGGTGGACATCGTGGGACACCGTTGGACACCGTTGGACATCGTTGGACACCGTTGGACACCGTGGGACAACGTGGGACAACGTGGGACAACGTGGGACAACGTGGGACAACGTGGGACAACGTTGGACAACGTGGGACAACGTGGGACACCGTTGGACACCGTTGGACATCGTTGGACATCGTTGGACATCGTGGGACACCGTTGGACATCGTTGGACACCGTTGGACATCGTTGGACACCGTGGGACAACGTGGGACAACGTGGGACAACGTGGGACAACGTTGGACATCGTTGGACACCGTTGGACATCGTTGGACACCGTGGGACACCGTTGGACATCGTTGGACACCGTTGGACATCGTTGGACATCGTGGGACACCGTTGGACACCGTTGGACATCGTTGGACACCGTTGGACACCGTTGGACACCGTGGGAGACCGTTGGACAACGTGGGACAACGTGGGACAACGTGGCACAACGTGGGACAACGTGGGACACCGTTGGACACCGTGGGACAACGTGGGACAACGTGGGACAACGTGGGACAACGTGGGACAACGTGGGACAACGTAGGACAACGTGGGACAACGTGGGACACCGTTGGACATCGTTGGACAACGTGGGACATCGTGGGACAACGTGGGACACCGTGGGACACCGTTGGACACCGTTGGACACCGTGGGACACCGTTGGACACCGTTGGACATCGTTGGACACCGTTGGACACCGTTGGACACCGTTGGACACCGTGGGACAACGTGGGACAACGTGGGACAACGTGGGACAACGTGGGACAACGTGGGACAACGTGGGACAACGTGGGACAACGTGGGACAACGTGGGAAACCATGGAACAACGTGGGACAACGTGGGACAACGTGGGACAACGTGGGACAACGTGGGACACCGTTGGACATCGTTGGACACCGTGGGACACCGTGGGACAACGTGGGACAACGTGGGACAACGTGGGACAACGTGGGACAACGTGGGACAACGTAGGACAACGTGGGACAACGTGGGACAACGTGGGACAACGTGGGACAACGTGGGACACCGTTGGTCACCGTGGGACAACGTGGGACAACGTGGGACAACGTGGGACACCGTTGGACATCGTTGGACATCGTTGGACATCGTTGGACACCGTTGGACACCGTTGGACACCGTTGGACATCGGTGGACATCGTGGGACACCGTTGGACACCGTTGGACATCGTTGGACACCGTTGGACACCGTGGGACAACGTTGGACACCGTTGGACACCGTTGGACATCGTGGGACAACGTGGGACAACGTGGGACAAGGTGGGACAACGTGGGACAACGTGGGACAACGTGGGACAACGTGGGACAACGTGGGACAACGTGGGACATCGTGGGACAACGTGGGACAACGTGGGACAACGTGGGACAACGTGGGACAACGTGGGACACCGTTGGACAACGTGGGACACCGTTGGACATCGTTGGACACCGTGGGACAACGTGGGACAACGTGGGACAACGTGGGACACCGTTGGACACCGTTGGACATCGTTGGACATCGTTGGACATCGTGGGACACCGTTGGACATCGTTGGACACCGTTGGACATCGTTGGACACCGTGGGACAACGTGGGACAACGTGGGACAACGTGGGACACCGTTGGACATCGTTGGACACCGTTGGACATCGTTGGACACCGTGGGACACCGTTGGATACCGTTGGACACCGTTGGACATCGGTGGACATCGTGGGACACCGTTGGACACCGTTGGACATCGTTGGACACCGTTGGACACCGTGGGACAACGTGGGACAACGTGGGACAACGTGGGACAACGTGGGACAACGTGGGACAACGTGGGACAACGTGGGACAATGTGGGACAACGTGGGACACCGTTGGACACCGTGGGACTTCGTTGGACAACGTGGGACAACGTGGGACAACGTGGGACAACTTGGGACAACGTGGGACACCGTTGGACACCGTGGGTCACCGTTGGACACCGTTGGACATCGTTGGACACCGTGGGACAACGTGGGACAACGTGGGACAACGTGGGAAACCATGGAACAACGTGGGACAACGTGGGACAACGTGGGACAACGTGGGACAACGTGGGACACCGTTGGACATCGTTGGACACCGTGGGACAACGTGGGACAACGTGGGACACCGTTGGACACCGTGGGACACCGTTGGACACCGTTGGACATCGTTGGACACCGTGGGACAACGTGGGACAACGTGGGACAACGTGGGAAACCATGGAACAACGTGGGACAACGTGGGACAACGTGGGACAACGTGGGACAACGTGGGACAACGTGGGACACCGTTGGACATCGTTGGACACCGTGGGACAACGTGGGACAACGTGGGACAACGTGGGACACCGTTGGACACCGTTGGACATCGTTGGACATCGTTGGACATCGTGGGACACCGTTGGACATCGTTGGACATCGTTGGACACCGTTGGACATCGTTGGACATCGTTGGACATCGTTGGACATCGTTGGACATCGTTGGACACCGTTGGACACCGTTGGACACCGTTGGACACCGTTGGACATCGGTGGACATCGTGGGACACCGTTGGACACCGTTGGACATCGTTGGACACCGTTGGACACCGTGGGACAACGTGGGACAACGTGGGACACCGTTGGACATCGTTGGACACCGTGGGACATCGTTGGACAACGTGGGACAACGTGGGACACCGTTGGACACCGTTGGACATCGTTGGACATCGTTGGACATCGTGGGACACCGTTGGACATCGTTGGACACCGTTGGACATCGTTGGACACCGTGGGACAACGTGGGACAACGTGGGACAACGTGGGACACCGTTGGACATCGTTGGACACCGTTGGACATCGGTGGACATCGTGGGACACCGTTGGACACCCTTGGACATCGTTGGACACCGTTGGACACCGTGGGACAACGTGGGACAACGTGGGACAACGTGGGACAACGTGGGACAACGTGGGACAACGTTGGACAACGTGGGACAACGTGGGACACCGTTGGACACCGTTGGACATCGTTGGACATCGTTGGACATCGTGGGACACCGTTGGACATCGTTGGACACCGTTGGACATCGTTGGACACCGTGGGACAACGTGGGACAACGTGGGACAACGTGGGACAACGTTGGACATCGTTGGACACCGTTGGACATCGTTGGACACCGTGGGACACCGTTGGACACCGTTGGACACCGTTGGACATCGGTGGACATCGTGGGACACCGTTGGACACCGTTGGACATCGTTGGACACCGTTGGACACCGTTGGACACCGTGGGAGACCGTTGGACAACGTGGGACAACGTGGGACAACGTGGCACAACGTGGGACAACGTGGGACACCGTTGGACACCGTGGGACAACGTGGGACAACGTGGGACAACGTGGGACAACGTGGGACAACGTGGGACAACGTAGGACAACGTGGGACAACGTGGGACACCGTTGGACATCGTTGGACAACGTGGGACATCGTGGGACAACGTGGGACACCGTGGGACACCGTTGGACACCGTTGGACACCGTGGGACACCGTTGGACACCGTTGGACATCGTTGGACACCGTTGGACACCGTTGGACACCGTTGGACACCGTGGGACAACGTGGGACAACGTGGGACAACGTGGGACAACGTGGGACAACGTGGGACAACGTGGGACAACGTGGGACAACGTGGGACAACGTGGGAAACCATGGAACAACGTGGGACAACGTGGGACAACGTGGGACAACGTGGGACAACGTGGGACACCGTTGGACATCGTTGGACACCGTGGGACAACGTGGGACAACGTGGGACAACGTGGGACACCGTTGGACACCGTGGGACACCGTTGGACAACGTGGGACAACGTGGGACAACGTGGGACAACGTGGGACAACGTGGGACAACGTGGGACAACGTGGGACAACGTGGGACACCGTTGGACCCCGTGGGACACCGTTGGACAACGTGGGACAACGTGGGACAACGTGGGACAACGTGGGACAACGTGGGACACCGTTGGACACCGTGGGACACCGTTGGACACCGTTGGACATCGTTGGACACCGTGGGACAACGTGGGACAACGTGGGACAACGTGGGACACCGTTGGACACCGTGGGACACCGTTGGACACCGTTGGACACCGTGGGACAACGTGGGACAACGTGGGACAACGTGGGACAACGTGGGACAACGTGGGACAACGTGGGACACCGTTGGACACCGTGGGACACCGTTGGACACCGTTGGACATCGTTGGACACCGTGGGACAACGTGGGACAACGTGGGACAACGTGGGACAACGTGGGACAACGTGGGACAACGTGGGACACCGTTGGACATCGTTGGACACCGTGGGACAACGTGGGACAACGTGGGACAACGTGGGACACCGTTGGACACCGTGGGACACCGTTGGACAACGTGGGACAACGTGGGACAACGTGGGACAACGTGGGACAACGTGGGACAACGTGGGACAACGTGGGTCAACGTGGGACACCGTTGGACCCCGTGGGACACCTTTGGACAACGTGGGACAACGTGGGACAACGTGGGACAACGTGGGACAACGTGGGACACCGTTGGACACCGTGGGACACCGTTGGACACCGTTGGACATCGTTGGACACCGTGGGACAACGTGGGACAACGTGGGACACCGTTGGACACCGTGGGACACCGTTGGACAACGTGGGACAACGTGGGACAACGTGGGACAACGTGGGACAACGTGGGACACCGTTGGACACCGTGGGACAACGTGGGACAACGTGCGACAACGTGGGACAACGTGGGACAACGTGGGACAACGTGGGACAACGTGGGACAACGTGGGACAACGTGGGACAACGTGGGACAACGTGGGACACCGTTGGGCATCGTTGGACACCGTGGGACAACGTGGGACAACGTGGGACAACGTGGGACACCGTTGGACATCGTTGGACACCGTGGGACAACGTGGGACAACGTGGGACAACGTGGGAAACCATGGAACAACGTGGGACAACGTGGGACAACGTGGGTCAACGTGGGACAACGTGGGACACCGTTGGACATCGTTGGACACCGTTGGGCATCGTTGGACACCGTGGGACAACGTGGGACAACGTGGGACAACGTGGGACACCGTTGGACATCGTTGGACACCGTGGGACAACGTGGGACAACGTGGGACAACGTGGGAAACCATGGAACAACGTGGGACAACGTGGGACAACGTGGGACAACGTGGGACAACGTGGGACACCGTTGGACATCGTTGGACACCGTGGGACAACGTGGGACAACGTGGGACAACGTGGGACACCGTTGGACACCGTGGGACACCGTTGGACAACGTGGGACAACGTGGGACAACGTGGGACAACGTGGGACAACGTGGGACACCGTTGGACACCGTGGGACAACGTGGGACAACGTGCGACAACGTGGGACACCGTGGGACAACGTGGGACAACGTGGGACAACGTGGGACAACGTGGGACAACGTGGGACAACGTGGGACAACGTGGGACACCGTTGGGCATCGTTGGACACCGTGGGACAACGTGGGACAACGTGGGACAACGTGGGACACCGTTGGACACCGTTGGACATCGTTGGACATCGTTGGACATCGTTGGACATCGTGGGACACCGTTGGACATCGTTGGACATCGTTGGACACCGTTGGACATCGTTGGACATCGTTGGACATCGTTGGACACCGTTGGACACCGTTGGACACCGTTGGACACCGTTGGACATCGGTGGACATCGTGGGACACCGTTGGACACCGTTGGACATCGTTGGACATCGTTGGACACCGTGGGACAACGTGGGACAACGTGGGACAACGTGGGACAGCGTGGGACAACGTGGGACAACGTGGGACAACGTGGGACAACGTGGGACAACGTGGGACAACGTGGGACAACGTGGGACAACGTGGGACAACGTGGGACAACGTGGGACACCGTTGGACATCGTTGGACAACGTGGGACAACGTGGGACAACGTGGGACAACGTGGGACAACGTGGGACAACGTGGGACACCGTTGGACACCGTGGGACACCGTTGGACACCGTTGGACATCGTGGGACACCGTGGGACAACGTGGGACAACGTGGGACAACGTGGGACAACGTGGGACAACGTGGGACAACGTGGGACAACGTAGGACAACGTGGGACAACGTTGGACACCGTTGGACATCGTTGGACACCGTTGGACATCGTTGGACAACGTGGGACAACGTGGGACAACGTGGGACAACGTGGGACAACGTGGGACAACGTGGGACAACGTGGGACAGCGTGGGACAACGTAGGACAACGTGGGACATCGTGGGACAACGTGGGACAACGTGGGACAACGTGGGACAACGTGGGACACCGTTGGACACCGTGGGACAACGTGGGACAACGTGGGAAAACGTGGGACACCGTTGGTCACCGTGGGACAACGTGGGACAACGTGGGACAACGTGGGACACCGTTGGACATCGTTGGACATCGTTGGACATCGTTGGACACCGTTGGACACCGTTGGACACCGTTGGACACCGTTGGACATCGGTGGACATCGTGGGACACCGTTGGACACCGTTGGACATCGTTGGACACCGTTGGACAACGTGGGACAACGTGGGAAACCATGGAACAACGTGGGACAACGTGGGACAACGTGGGACAACGTGGGACACCGTTGGACATCGTTGGACACCGTGGGACAACGTGGGACAACGTGGGACATCGTTGGACGACGTGGGACATCGTGGGACAACGTGGGACACCGTTGGACATCGTTGGACATCGTTGGACATCGTGGGACACCGTTGGACATCGTTGGACATCGTTGGACACCGTTGGACATCGTTGGACATCGTTGGACATCGCTGGACACCGTTGGACACCGTTGGACACCGTTGGACACCGTTGGACATCGGTGGACATCGTGGGACACCGTTGGACACCGTTGGACATCGTTGGACACCGTTGGACACCGTGGGACAACGTGGGACAACGTGGGACACCGTTGGACATCGTTGGACACCGTGGGACAACGTTGGACAACGTGGGACAACGTGGGACACCGTTGGACACCGTTGGACATCGTTGGACATCGTTGGACATCGTGGGACACCGTTGGACATCGTTGGACACCGTTGGACATCGTTGGACACCGTGGGACAACGTGGGACAACGTGGGACAACGTGGGACACCGTTGGACATCGTTGGACACCGTTGGACATCGTTGGACACCGTGGGACACCGTTGGACACCGTTGGACACCGTTGGACATCGGTGGACATCGTGGGACACCGTTGGACACCGTTGGACATCGTTGGACACCGTTGGACACCGTGGGACAACCTGGGACAACGTGGGACAACGTGGGACAACGTGGGACAACGTGGGACAACGTGGGACACCGTTGGACACCGTGGGACACCGTTGGACAACGTGGGACAACGTGGGACAACGTGGGACAACGTGGGACAACGTGGGACACCGTTGGACACCGTGGGACAACGTGGGACAACGTGGGACAACGTGGGACAACGTGGGACAACGTGGGACAACGTGGGACAACGTGGGACAACGTGGGACAACGTGGGACAACGTGGGACAACGTGGGACAACGTGGGACAACGTGGGACACCGTTGGGCATCGTTGGACACCGTGGGACAACGTGGGACAACGTGGGACAACGTGGGACACCGTTGGACACCGTTGGACATCGTTGGACATCGTTGGACATCGTGGGACACCGTTGGACATCGTTGGACATCGTTGGACACCGTTGGACATCGTTGGACATCGTTGGACATCGTTGGACACCGTTGGACACCGTTGGACACCGTTGGACACCCTTGGACATCGGTGGACATCGTGGGACACCGTTGGACACCGTTGGACATCGTTGGACACCGTTGGACACCGTGGGACAACGTGGGACAACGTGGGACAACGTGGGACAACGTGGGACACCGTTGGACACCGTTGGACATCGTTGGACATCGTTGGACATCGTGGGACACCGTTGGACATCGTTGGACATCGTTGGACACCGTTGGACATCGTTGGACATCGTTGGACATCGTTGGACACCGTTGGACACCGTTGGACACCGTTGGACACCGTTGGACATCGGTGGACATCGTGGGACACCGTTGGACACCGTTGGACATCGTTGGACAACGTGGGACAACGTGGGACAACGTGGGACAACGTGGGACAACGTGGGACAACGTGGGACACCGTTGGACACCGTGGGACACCGTTGGACACCGTTGGACATCGTGGGACACCGTGGGACAACGTGGGACAACGTGGGACAACGTGGGACAACGTGGGACAACGTGGGACAACGTGGGACAACGTAGGACAACGTGGGACAACGTTGGACACCGTTGGACATCGTTGGACACCGTTGGACATCGTTGGACAACGTGGGACAACGTGGGACAACGTGGGACAACGTGGGACAACGTGGGACAACGTGGGACAACGTGGGACAACGTGGGACAACGTAGGACAACGTGGGACATCGTGGGACAACGTGGGACAACGTGGGACAACGTGGGACAACGTGGGACACCGTTAGACACCGTGGGACAACGTGGGACAACGTGGGACAACGTGGGACACCGTTGGTCACCGTGGGACAACGTGGGACAACGTGGGACAACGTGGGACACCGTTGGACATCGTTGGACATCGTTGGACATCGTTGGACACCGTTGGACACCGTTGGACACCGTTGGACACCGTTGGACATCGGTGGACATCGTGGGACACCGTTGGGCACCGTTGGACATCGTTGGACACCGTTGGACACCGTGGGACAACGTTGGACACCGTGGGACACCGTTGGACAACGTGGGACAACGTGGGACAACGTGGGACAACGTGGGACAACGTGGGACACCGTGGGACAACGTGGGACAACGTGGGACACCGTGGGACACCGTGGGACACCGTTGGACAGCGTGGGACACCGTGGGACAACGTGGGACAACGTGGGACAACGTGGGACACCGTTGGACACCGTGGGACACCGTTGGACACCGTTGGACATCGTTGGACACCGTGGGACAACGTGGGACAACGTGGGACAACGTGGGAAACCATGGAACAACGTGGGACAACGTGGGACAACGTGGGACAACGTGGGACAACGTGGGACACCGTTGGACATCGTTGGACACCGTGGGACAACGTGGGACAACGTGGGACATCGTTGGACAACGTGGGACATCGTGGGACAACGTGGGACACCGTTGGACATCGTTGGACATCGTTGGACATCGTGGGACACCGTTGGACATCGTTGGACATCGTTGGACACCGTTGGACATCGTTGGACATCGTTGGACATCGCTGGACACCGTTGGACACCGTTGGACACCGTTGGACACCGTTGGACATCGGTGGACATCGTGGGACACCGTTGGACACCGTTGGACATCGTTGGACACCGTTGGACACCGTGGGACAACGTGGGACAACGTGGGACACCGTTGGACATCGTTGAACACCGTGGGACAACGTTGGACAACGTGGGACAACGTGGGACACCGTTGGACACCGTTGGACATCGTTGGACATCGTTGGACATCGTGGGACACCGTTGGACATCGTTGGACACCGTTGGACATCGTTGGACACCGTGGGACAACGTGGGACAACGTGGGACAACGTGGGACACCGTTGGACATCGTTGGACACCGTTGGACATCGTTGGACACCGTGGGACACCGTTGGACACCGTTGGACACCGTTGGACATCGGTGGACATCGTGGGACACCGTTGGACACCGTTGGACATCGTTGGACACCGTTGGACACCGTGGGACAACGTGGGACAACGTGGGACAACGTGGGACACCGTGGGACAACGTGGGACAACGTGGGACAACGTGGGACACCGTTGGACACCGTGGGACACCGTTGGACAACGTGGGACAACGTGGGACAACGTGGGACAACGTGGGACAACGTGGGACACCGTTGGACACCGTGGGACACCGTTGGACACCGTTGGACATCGTTGGACACCGTGGGACAACGTGGGACAACGTGGGACAACGTGGGAAACCATGGAACAACGTGGGACAACGTGGGACAACGTGGGACAACGTGGGACACCGTGGGACAACGTGGGACACCGTTGGACATCGTTGGACATCGTTGGACATCGTGGGACACCGTTGGACATCGTTGGACATCGTTGGACACCGTTGGACATCGTTGGACATCGTTGGACATCGTTGGACACCGTTGGACACCGTTGGACACCGTTGGACACCGTTGGACATCGGTGGACATCGTGGGACACCGTTGGACACCGTTGGACATCGTTGGACACCGTGGGACAACGTGGGACAACGTGGGACAACGTGGGACACCGTTGGACATCGTTGGACACCGTGGGACAACGTGGGACAACGTGGGACAACGTGGGAAACCATGGAACAACGTGGGACAACGTGGGACAACGTGGGACAACGTGGGACAACGTGGGACACCGTTGGACATCGTTGGACACCGTGGGACAACGTGGGACAACGTGGGACAACGTGGGACACCGTTGGACACCGTGGGACACCGTTGGACAACGTGGGACAACGTGGGACAACGTGGGACAACGTGGGACAACGTGGGACACCGTTGGACACCGTGGGACAACGTGGGACAACGTGCGACAACGTGGGACAACGTGGGACAACGTGGGACAACGTGGGACAACGTGGGACAACGTGGGACAACGTGGGACAACGTGGGACAACGTGGGACACCGTTGGGCATCGTTGGACACCGTGGGACAACGTGGGACAACGTGGGACAACGTGGGACACCGTTGGACACCGTTGGACATCGTTGGACATCGTTGGACATCGTTGGACATCGTGGGACACCGTTGGACATCGTTGGACATCGTTGGACACCGTTGGACATCGTTGGACATCGTTGGACATCGTTGGACACCGTTGGACACCGTTGGACACCGTTGGACACCGTTGGACATCGGTGGACATCGTGGGACACCGTTGGACACCGTTGGACATCGTTGGACATCGTTGGACACCGTGGGACAACGTGGGACAACGTGGGACAACGTGGGACAGCGTGGGACAACGTGGGACAACGTGGGACAACGTGGGACAACGTGGGACAACGTGGGACAACGTGGGACAACGTGGGACAACGTGGGACAACGTGGGACAACGTGGGACACCGTTGGACATCGTTGGACAACGTGGGACAACGTGGGACAACGTGGGACAACGTGGGACAACGTGGGACAACGTGGGACACCGTTGGACACCGTGGGACACCGTTGGACACCGTTGGACATCGTGGGACACCGTGGGACAACGTGGGACAACGTGGGACAACGTGGGACAACGTGGGACAACGTGGGACAACGTGGGACAACGTAGGACAACGTGGGACAACGTTGGACACCGTTGGACATCGTTGGACACCGTTGGACATCGTTGGACAACGTGGGACAACGTGGGACAACGTGGGACAACGTGGGACAACGTGGGACAACGTGGGACAACGTGGGACAGCGTGGGACAACGTAGGACAACGTGGGACATCGTGGGACAACGTGGGACAACGTGGGACAACGTGGGACAACGTGGGACACCGTTGGACACCGTGGGACAACGTGGGACAACGTGGGACAACGTGGGACACCGTTGGTCACCGTGGGACAACGTGGGACAACGTGGGACAACGTGGGACACCGTTGGACATCGTTGGACATCGTTGGACATCGTTGGACACCGTTGGACACCGTTGGACACCGTTGGACACCGTTGGACATCGGTGGACATCGTGGGACACCGTTGGACACCGTTGGACATCGTTGGACACCGTTGGACAACGTGGGACAACGTGGGAAACCATGGAACAACGTGGGACAACGTGGGACAACGTGGGACAACGTGGGACACCGTTGGACATCGTTGGACACCGTGGGACAACGTGGGACAACGTGGGACATCGTTGGACGACGTGGGACATCGTGGGACAACGTGGGACACCGTTGGACATCGTTGGACATCGTTGGACATCGTGGGACACCGTTGGACATCGTTGGACATCGTTGGACACCGTTGGACATCGTTGGACATCGTTGGACATCGCTGGACACCGTTGGACACCGTTGGACACCGTTGGACACCGTTGGACATCGGTGGACATCGTGGGACACCGTTGGACACCGTTGGACATCGTTGGACACCGTTGGACACCGTGGGACAACGTGGGACAACGTGGGACACCGTTGGACATCGTTGGACACCGTGGGACAACGTTGGACAACGTGGGACAACGTGGGACACCGTTGGACACCGTTGGACATCGTTGGACATCGTTGGACATCGTGGGACACCGTTGGACATCGTTGGACACCGTTGGACATCGTTGGACACCGTGGGACAACGTGGGACAACGTGGGACAACGTGGGACACCGTTGGACATCGTTGGACACCGTTGGACATCGTTGGACACCGTGGGACACCGTTGGACACCGTTGGACACCGTTGGACATCGGTGGACATCGTGGGACACCGTTGGACACCGTTGGACATCGTTGGACACCGTTGGACACCGTGGGACAACCTGGGACAACGTGGGACAACGTGGGACAACGTGGGACAACGTGGGACAACGTGGGACACCGTTGGACACCGTGGGACACCGTTGGACAACGTGGGACAACGTGGGACAACGTGGGACAACGTGGGACAACGTGGGACACCGTTGGACACCGTGGGACAACGTGGGACAACGTGGGACAACGTGGGACAACGTGGGACAACGTGGGACAACGTGGGACAACGTGGGACAACGTGGGACAACGTGGGACAACGTGGGACAACGTGGGACAACGTGGGACAACGTGGGACACCGTTGGGCATCGTTGGACACCGTGGGACAACGTGGGACAACGTGGGACAACGTGGGACACCGTTGGACACCGTTGGACATCGTTGGACATCGTTGGACATCGTGGGACACCGTTGGACATCGTTGGACATCGTTGGACACCGTTGGACATCGTTGGACATCGTTGGACATCGTTGGACACCGTTGGACACCGTTGGACACCGTTGGACACCCTTGGACATCGGTGGACATCGTGGGACACCGTTGGACACCGTTGGACATCGTTGGACACCGTTGGACACCGTGGGACAACGTGGGACAACGTGGGACAACGTGGGACACCGTGGGACATCGTTGGACACCGTTGGACATCGTTGGACATCGTTGGACATCGTGGGACACCGTTGGACATCGTTGGACATCGTTGGACACCGTTGGACATCGTTGGACATCGTTGGACATCGTTGGACACCGTTGGACACCGTTGGACACCGTTGGACACCGTTGGACATCGGTGGACATCGTGGGACACCGTTGGACACCGTTGGACATCGTTGGACAACGTGGGACAACGTGGGACAACGTGGGACAACGTGGGACAACGTGGGACAACGTGGGACACCGTTGGACACCGTGGGACACCGTTGGACACCGTTGGACATCGTGGGACACCGTGGGACAACGTGGGACAACGTGGGACAACGTGGGACAACGTGGGACAACGTGGGACAACGTGGGACAACGTAGGACAACGTGGAACAACGTTGGACACCGTTGGACATCGTTGGACACCGTTGGACATCGTTGGACAACGTGGGACAACGTGGGACAACGTGGGACAACGTGGGACAACGTGGGACAACGTGGGACAACGTGGGACAACGTGGGACAACGTAGGACAACGTGGGACATCGTGGGACAACGTGGGACAACGTGGGACAACGTGGGACAACGTGGGACACCGTTAGACACCGTGGGACAACGTGGGACAACGTGGGACAACGTGGGACACCGTTGGTCACCGTGGGACAACGTGGGACAACGTGGGACAACGTGGGACACCGTTGGACATCGTTGGACATCGTTGGACATCGTTGGACACCGTTGGACACCGTTGGACACCGTTGGACACCGTTGGACATCGGTGGACATCGTGGGACACCGTTGGGCACCGTTGGACATCGTTGGACACCGTTGGACACCGTGGGACAACGTTGGACACCGTGGGACACCGTTGGACAACGTGGGACAACGTGGGACAACGTGGGACAACGTGGGACAACGTGGGACACCGTGGGACAACGTGGGACAACGTGGGACACCGTTGGACACCGTGGGACACCGTTGGACAACGTGGGACAACGTGGGACAACGTGGGACAACGTGGGACAACGTGGGACACCGTTGGACACCGTGGGACACCGTTGGACACCGTTGGACATCGTTGGACACCGTGGGACAACGTGGGACAACGTGGGACAACGTGGGAAACCATGGAACAACGTGGGACAACGTGGGACAACGTGGGACAACGTGGGACAACGTGGGACACCGTTGGACATCGTTGGACACCGTGGGACAACGTGGGACAACGTGGGACATCGTTGGACAACGTGGGACATCGTGGGACAACGTGGGACACCGTTGGACATCGTTGGACATCGTTGGACATCGTGGGACACCGTTGGACATCGTTGGACATCGTTGGACACCGTTGGACATCGTTGGACATCGTTGGACATCGTTGGACACCGTTGGACACCGTTGGACACCGTTGGACACCGTTGGACATCGGTGGACATCGTGGGACACCGTTGGACACCGTTGGACATCGTTGGACACCGTTGGACACCGTGGGACAACGTGGGACAACGTGGGACACCGTTGGACATCGTTGAACACCGTGGGACAACGTTGGACAACGTGGGACAACGTGGGACACCGTTGGACACCGTTGGACATCGTTGGACATCGTTGGACAGCGTGGGACACCGTTGGACATCGTTGGACACCGTTGGACATCGTTGGACACCGTGGGACAACGTGGGACAACGTGGGACAACGTGGGACACCGTTGGACATCGTTGGACACCGTTGGACATCGTTGGACACCGTGGGACACCGTTGGACACCGTTGGACACCGTTGGACATCGGTGGACATCGTGGGACACCGTTGGACACCGTTGGACATCGTTGGACACCGTTGGACACCGTGGGACAACGTGGGACAACGTGGGACAACGTGGGACAACGTGGGACAACGTGGGACAACGTGGGACAACGTGGGACACCGTTGGACACCGTGGGACACCGTTGGACAACGTGGGACAACGTGGGACAACGTGGGACAACGTGGGACAACGTGGGACACCGTTGGACACCGTGGGACACCGTTGGACACCGTTGGACATCGTTGGACACCGTGGGACAACGTGGGACAACGTGGGACAACGTGGGAAACCATGGAACAACGTGGGACAACGTGGGACAACGTGGGACAACGTGGGACACCGTGGGACAACGTGGGACACCGTTGGACATCGTTGGACATCGTTGGACATCGTGGGACACCGTTGGACATCGTTGGACATCGTTGGACACCGTTGGACATCGTTGGACATCGTTGGACATCGTTGGACACCGTTGGACACCGTTGGACACCGTTGGACACCGTTGGACATCGGTGGACATCGTGGGACACCGTTGGACACCGTTGGACATCGTTGGACACCGTTGGACACCGTGGGACAACGTGGGACAACGTGGGACACCGTTGGACATCGTTGGACACCGTGGGACAACGTTGGACAACGTGGGACAACGTGGGACACCGTTGGACACCGTTGGACATCGTTGGACATCGTTGGACATCGTGGGACACCGTTAGACATCGTTGGACACCGTTGGACATCGTTGGACACCGTGGGACAACGTGGGACAACGTGGGACAACGTGGGACACCGTTGGACATCGTTGGACACCGTTGGACATCGTTGGACACCGTGGGACACCGTTGGACACCGTTGGACACCGTTGGACATCGGTGGACATCGTGGGACACCGTTGGACACCGTTGGACATCGTTGGACACCGTTGGACACCGTGGGACAACGTGGGACAACGTGGGACAACGTGGGACAACTTGGGACAACGTGGGACAACGTGGGACAACGTGGGACAACGTGGGACAACGTGGGACACCGTTGGACACCGTGGGACACCGTTGGACACCGTTGGACATCGTTGGACACCGTGGGACAACGTGGGACAACGTGGGACAACGTGGGAAACCATGGAACAACTTGGGACAACGTGGGACAACGTGGGACAACGTGGGACATCGTTGGACACCGTGGGACACCGTTGGACACCGTTGGACACCGTTGGACATCGGTGGACATCGTGGGACACCGTTGGACACCGTTGGACATCGTTGGACACCGTTGGACACCGTGGGACAACGTGGGACAACGTGGGACAACGTGGGACAACGTGGGACAACGTGGGACAACGTGGGACAACGTGGGACACCGTTGGACACCGTGGGACACCGTTGGACAACGTGGGACAACGTGGGACAACGTGGGACAACGTGGGACAACGTGGGACACCGTTGGACACCGTGGGACACCGTTGGACACCGTTGGACATCGTTGGACACCGTGGGACAACGTGGGACAACGTGGGACAACGTGGGAAACCATGGAACAACGTGGGACAACGTGGGACAACGTGGGACAACGTGGGACACCGTGGGACAACGTGGGACACCGTTGGACATCGTTGGACATCGTTGGACATCGTGGGACACCGTTGGACATCGTTGGACATCGTTGGACACCGTTGGACATCGTTGGACATCGTTGGACATCGTTGGACACCGTTGGACACCGTTGGACACCGTTGGACACCGTTGGACATCGGTGGACATCGTGGGACACCGTTGGACACCGTTGGACATCGTTGGACACCGTTGGACACCGTGGGACAACGTGGGACAACGTGGGACACCGTTGGACATCGTTGGACACCGTGGGACAACGTTGGACAACGTGGGACAACGTGGGACACCGTTGGACACCGTTGGACATCGTTGGACATCGTTGGACATCGTGGGACACCGTTAGACATCGTTGGACACCGTTGGACATCGTTGGACACCGTGGGACAACGTGGGACAACGTGGGACAACGTGGGACACCGTTGGACATCGTTGGACACCGTTGGACATCGTTGGACACCGTGGGACACCGTTGGACACCGTTGGACACCGTTGGACATCGGTGGACATCGTGGGACACCGTTGGACACCGTTGGACATCGTTGGACACCGTTGGACACCGTGGGACAACGTGGGACAACGTGGGACAACGTGGGACAACGTGGGACAACGTGGGACAACGTGGGACAACGTGGGACACAGTTGGACACCGTGGGACACCGTTGGACAACGTGGGACAACGTGGGACAACGTGGGACAACGTGGGACAACGTGGGACACCGTTGGACACCGTGGGACACCGTTGGACACCGTTGGACATCGTTGGACACCGTGGGACAACGTGGGACAACGTGGGACAACGTGGGAAACCATGGAACAACTTGGGACAACGTGGGACAACGTGGGACAACGTGGGACAACGTGGGACAACGTGGGACAACGTGGGACAACGTGGGACAACGTGGGACACCGTTGGACATCGTTGGACACCGTGGGACAACGTTGGACAACGTGGGACAACGTGGGACACCGTTGGACACCGTTGGACATCGTGGGACACCGTTGGACACCGTTGGACATCGTTGGACACCGTTGGACACCGTTGGACACCGTTGGACACCGTTGGACATCGGTGGACATCGTGGGACACCGTTGGACACCGTTGGACATCGTTGGACACCGTTGGACACCGTGGGACAACGTGGGACAACGTGGGACACCGTTGGACATCGTTGGACACCGTGGGACAACGTTGGACAACGTGGGACAACGTGGGACACCGTTGGACACCGTTGGACATCGTGGGACACCGTTGGACACCGTTGGACATCGTTGGACACCGTTGGACACCGTGGGACAACGTGGGACAACGTGGGACACCGTTGGACATCGTTGGACACCGTGGGACAACGTTGGACAACGTGGGACAACGTGGGACACCGTTGGACACCGTTGGACATCGTTGGACATCGTTGGACATCGTGGGACACCGTTAGACATCGTTGGACACCGTTGGACATCGTTGGACACCGTGGGACAACGTGGGACAACGTGGGACAACGTGGGACACCGTTGGACATCGTTGGACACCGTTGGACATCGTTGGACACCGTGGGACACCGTTGGACACCGTTGGACACCGTTGGACATCGGTGGACATCGTGGGACACCGTTGGACACCGTTGGACATCGTTGGACACCGTTGGACACCGTGGGACAACGTGGGACAACGTGGGACAACGTGGGACAACGTGGGACAACGTGGGACAACGTGGGACAACGTGGGACACAGTTGGACACCGTGGGACACCGTTGGACAACGTGGGACAACGTGGGACAACGTGGGACAACGTGGGACAACGTGGGACACCGTTGGACACCGTGGGACACCGTTGGACACCGTTGGACATCGTTGGACACCGTGGGACAACGTGGGACAACGTGGGACAACGTGGGAAACCATGGAACAACTTGGGACAACGTGGGACAACGTGGGACAACGTGGGACAACGTGGGACAACGTGGGACAACGTGGGACAACGTGGGACAACGTGGGACACCGTTGGGCATCGTTGGACACCGTGGGACAACGTGGGACAACGTGGGACAACGTGGGACACCGTTGGACACCGTTGGACATCGTTGGACATCGTTGGACATCGTGGGACACCGTTGGACATCGTTGGACATCGTTGGACACCGTTGGACATCGTTGGAAATCGTTGGACATCGTTGGACACCGTTGGACACCGTTGGACACCGTTGGACACCGTTGGACACCGTTGGACACCGTTGGACATCGGTGGACATCGTGGGACGCCGTTGGACACCGTTGGACATCGTTGGACACCGTTGGACACCGTGGGACAACGTGGGACAACGTGGGACAACGTGGGACAACGTGGGACAACGTGGGACAACGTGGGACAACGTGGGACAACGTGGGACAACGTGGGACAACGTGGGACAACGTGGGACAACGTTGGTCACCGTGGGACAACGTGGGACAACGTGGGACAATGTGGGACACCGTTGGACATCGTTGGACATCGTTGGACATCGTTGGACACCGTTGGACACCGTTGGACACCGTTGGACACCGTTGGATATCGGTGGACATCGTGGGACACCGTTGGACACCGTTGGACATCGTTGGACACCGTTGGACACCGTGGGACAACGTTGGACACCGTTGGACACCGTTGGACATCGTGGGACAACGTGGGACAACGTGGGACAACGTGGGACAACGTGGGACAACGTGGGACAACGTGGGACAACGTGGGACAACGTGGGACAACGTGGGACAACGTGGGACAACGTGGGACAACGTGGGACAACGTGGGACACCGTTGGACACCGTGGGACACCGTTGGACAACGTGGGACAACGTGGGACAACGTGGGACAACGTGGGACAACGTGGGACACCGTTGGACACCGTGGGACACCGTTGGACACCGTTGGACATCGTTGGACACCGTGGGACAACGTGGGACAACGTGGGACAACGTGGGAAACCATGGAACAACGTGGGACACCGTTGGACACCGTTGGACACCGTGGGACAACGTGGGACAACGTGGGACAACGTGGGACAACGTGGGACAACGTGGGACAATGTGGGACAACGTAGGACAACGTGGGACAACGTGGGACACCGTTGGACATCGTTGGACAACGTGGGACATCGTGGGACAACGTGGGACAACGTGGGACAACGTGGGACAACGTGGGACACCGTTGGACACCGTGGGACACCGTTGGACACCGTTGGACACCGTGGGACACCGTTGGACACCGTTGGACATCGTTGGACACCGTTGGACACCGTTGGACATCGTGGGACAACGTGGGACAACGTGGGACAACGTGGGACACCGTTGGACACCGTGGGACACCGTTGGACACCGTTGGACATCGTTGGACACCGTGGGACAACGTGGGACAACGTGGGACAACGTGGGAAACCATGGAACAACGTGGGACACCGTTGGACATCGTTGGAAATCGTTGGACATCGTTGGACACCGTTGGACACCGTTGGACACCGTTGGACACCGTTGGACACCGTTGGACACCGTTGGACATCGGTGGACATCGTGGGACGCCGTTGGACACCGTTGGACATCGTTGGACACCGTTGGACACCGTGGGACAACGTGGGACAACGTGGGACAACGTGGGACAACGTGGGACAACGTGGGACAACGTGGGACAACGTGGGACAACGTGGGACAACGTGGGACAACGTGGGACAACGTGGGACAACGTTGGTCACCGTGGGACAACGTGGGACAACGTGGGACAATGTGGGACACCGTTGGACATCGTTGGACATCGTTGGACATCGTTGGACACCGTGGGACAACGTGGGACACCGTTGGACACCGTGGGACACCGTTGGACAACGTGGGACAACGTGGGACAACGTGGGACAACGTGGGACAACGTGGGACACCGTTGGACACCGTGGGACACCGTTGGACACCGTTGGACATCGTTGGACACCGTGGGACAACGTGGGACAACGTGGGACAACGTGGGAAACCATGGAACAACGTGGGACACCGTTGGACACCGTTGGACACCGTGGGACAACGTGGGACAACGTGGGACAACGTGGGACAACGTGGGACAACGTGGGACAATGTGGGACAACGTAGGACAACGTGGGACAACGTGGGACACCGTTGGACATCGTTGGACAACGTGGGACATCGTGGGACAACGTGGGACAACGTGGGACAACGTGGGACAACGTGGGACACCGTTGGACACCGTGGGACACCGTTGGACATCGTTGGACATCGTTGGACACCGTGGGACAACGTGGGACAACGTGGGACAACGTGGGACAACGTGGGACAACGTGGGACAACGTGGGACAACGTGGGACAACGTGGGACAACGTGGGACAACGTGGGACAACGTGGGACAACGTGGGACAACGTGGGACAACGTGGGACAACGTGGGACAACGTGGGACAACGTGGGACAACGTGGGACACCGTTGGACACCGTGGGACTTCGTTGGACAACGTGGGACAACGTGGGACAACGTGGGACAACGTGGGACAACGTGGGACACCGTTGGACATCGTTGGACACCGTTGGACAACGTGGGACACCGTTGGACATCGTTGGACACCGTTGGACATCGTTGGACACCGTGGGACAACGTGGGACAACGTGGGACACCGTTGGACACCGTGGGACAACGTGGGACAACGTGGGACAACGTGGGACAACGTGGGACAACGTGGGACAACGTAGGACAACGTGGGACAACGTGGGACAACGTGGGACAACGTGGGACAACGTGGGACACCGTTGGTCACCGTGGGACAACGTGGGACAACGTGGGACAACGTGGGACACCGTTGGACATCGTTGGACATCGTTGGACATCGTTGGACACCGTTGGACACCGTTGGACACCGTTGGACATCGGTGGACATCGTGGGACACCGTTGGACACCGTTGGACATCGTTGGACACCGTTGGACACCGTGGGACAACGTTGGACACCGTTGGACACCGTTGGACATCGTGGGACAACGTGGGACAACGTGGGACAAGGTGGGACAACGTGGGACAACGTGGGACAACGTGGGACAACGTGGGACAACGTGGGACAACGTGGGACATCGTGGGACAACGTGGGACAACGTGGGACAACGTGGGACAACGTGGGACAACGTGGGACACCGTTGGACAACGTGGGACACCGTTGGACATCGTTGGACACCGTGGGACAACGTGGGACAACGTGGGACAACGTGGGACACCGTTGGACACCGTTGGACATCGTTGGACATCGTTGGACATCGTGGGACACCGTTGGACATCGTTGGACACCGTTGGACATCGTTGGACACCGTGGGACAACGTGGGACAACGTGGGACAACGTGGGACACCGTTGGACATCGTTGGACACCGTTGGACATCGTTGGACACCGTGGGACACCGTTGGACACCGTTGGACACCGTTGGACATCGTTGGACATCGTGGGACACCGTTGGACACCGTTGGACATCGTTGGACACCGTTGGACACCGTGGGACAACGTGGGACAACGTGGGACAACGTGGGACAACGTGGGACAACGTGGGACAACGTGGGACAACGTGGGACAACGTGGGACAACGTGGGACACCGTTGGACACCGTGGGACTTCGTTGGACAACGTGGGACAACGTGGGACAACGTGGGACAACTTGGGACAACGTGGGACACCGTTGGACACCGTGGGTCACCGTTGGACACCGTTGGACATCGTTGGACACCGTGGGACAACGTGGGACAACGTGGGACAACGTGGGAAACCATGGAACAACGTGGGACAACGTGGGACAACGTGGGACAACGTGGGACAACGTGGGACACCGTTGGACATCGTTGGACACCGTGGGACAACGTGGGACAACGTGGGACACCGTTGGACACCGTGGGACACCGTTGGACACCGTTGGACATCGTTGGACACCGTGGGACAACGTGGGACAACGTGGGACAACGTGGGAAACCATGGAACAACGTGGGACAACGTGGGACAACGTGGGACAACGTGGGACAACGTGGGACAACGTGGGACACCGTTGGACATCGTTGGACACCGTGGGACAACGTGGGACAACGTGGGACAACGTGGGACACCGTTGGACACCGTTGGACATCGTTGGACATCGTTGGACATCGTGGGACACCGTTGGACATCGTTGGACATCGTTGGACACCGTTGGACATCGTTGGACATCGTTGGACATCGTTGGACATCGTTGGACATCGTTGGACACCGTTGGACACCGTTGGACACCGTTGGACACCGTTGGACATCGGTGGACATCGTGGGACACCGTTGGACACCGTTGGACATCGTTGGACACCGTTGGACACCGTGGGACAACGTGGGACAACGTGGGACACCGTTGGACATCGTTGGACACCGTGGGACAACGTTGGACAACGTGGGACAACGTGGGACACCGTTGGACACCGTTGGACATCGTTGGACATCGTTGGACATCGTGGGACACCGTTGGACATCGTTGGACACCGTTGGACATCGTTGGACACCGTGGGACAACGTGGGACAACGTGGGACAACGTGGGACACCGTTGGACATCGTTGGACACCGTTGGACATCGGTGGACATCGTGGGACACCGTTGGACACCGTTGGACATCGTTGGACACCGTTGGACACCGTGGGACAACGTGGGACAACGTGGGACAACGTGGGACAACGTGGGACAACGTGGGACAACGTTGGACAACGTGGGACACCGTGGGACACCGTTGGACACCGTTGGACATCGTTGGACATCGTTGGACATCGTGGGACACCGTTGGACATCGTTGGACACCGTTGGACATCGTTGGACACCGTGGGACAACGTGGGACAACGTGGGACAACGTGGGACAACGTTGGACATCGTTGGACACCGTTGGACATCGTTGGACACCGTGGGACACCGTTGGACACCGTTGGACACCGTTGGACATCGGTGGACATCGTGGGACACCGTTGGACACCGTTGGACATCGTTGGACACCGTTGGACACCGTTGGACACCGTGGGAGACCGTTGGACAACGTGGGACAACGTGGGACAACGTGGCACAACGTGGGACAACGTGGGACACCGTTGGACACCGTGGGACATCGTGGGACAACGTGGGACAACGTGGGACAACGTGGGACAACGTGGGACAACGTAGGACAACGTGGGACAACGTGGGACACCGTTGGACATCGTTGGACAACGTGGGACATCGTGGGACAACGTGGGACACCGTGGGACACCGTTGGACACCGTTGGACACCGTGGGACACCGTTGGACACCGTTGGACATCGTTGGACACCGTTGGACACCGTTGGACACCGTTGGACACCGTGGGACAACGTGGGACAACGTGGGACAACGTGGGACAACGTGGGACAACGTGGGACAACGTGGGACAACGTGGGACAACGTGGGACAACGTGGGAAACCATGGAACAACGTGGGACAACGTGGGACAACGTGGGACAACGTGGGACAACGTGGGACACCGTTGGACATCGTTGGACACCGTGGGACAACGTGGGACAACGTGGGACAACGTGGGACACCGTTGGACACCGTGGGACACCGTTGGACAACGTGGGACAACGTGGGACAACGTGGGACAACGTGGGACAACGTGGGACAACGTGGGACAACGTGGGACAACGTGGGACAACGTGGGACACCGTTGGACCCCGTGGGACACCGTTGGACAACGTGGGACAACGTGGGACAACGTGGGACAACGTGGGACAACGTGGGACACCGTTGGACACCGTGGGACACCGTTGGACACCGTTGGACATCGTTGGACACCGTGGGACAACGTGGGACAACGTGGGACAACGTGGGACACCGTTGGACACCGTGGGACACCGTTGGACACCGTTGGACACCGTGGGACAACGTGGGACAACGTGGGACAACGTGGGACAACGTGGGACAACGTGGGACAACGTGGGACACCGTTGGACACCGTGGGACACCGTTGGACACCGTTGGACATCGTTGGACACCGTGGGACAACGTGGGACAACGTGGGACAACGTGGGACAACGTGGGACAACGTGGGACAACGTGGGACACCGTTGGACATCGTTGGACACCGTGGGACAACGTGGGACAACGTGGGACAACGTGGGACACCGTTGGACACCGTGGGACACCGTTGGACAACGTGGGACAACGTGGGACAACGTGGGACAACGTGGGACAACGTGGGACAACGTGGGACAACGTGGGTCAACGTGGGACACCGTTGGACGCCGTGGGACACCTTTGGACAACGTGGGACAACGTGGGACAACGTGGGACAACGTGGGACAACGTGGGACACCGTTGGACACCGTGGGACACCGTTGGACACCGTTGGACATCGTTGGACACCGTGGGACAACGTGGGACAACGTGGGACACCGTTGGACACCGTGGGACACCGTGGGACAACGTGGGACAACGTGGGACAACGTGGGACAACGTGGGACAACGTGGGACACCGTTGGACACCGTGGGACAACGTGGGACAACGTGCGACAACGTGGGACAACGTGGGACAACGTGGGACAACGTGGGACAACGTGGGACAACGTGGGACAACGTGGGACAACGTGGGACAACGTGGGACACCGTTGGGCATCGTTGGACACCGTGGGACAACGTGGGACAACGTGGGACAACGTGGGACACCGTTGGACATCGTTGGACACCGTGGGACAACGTGGGACAACGTGGGACAACGTGGGAAACCATGGAACAACGTGGGACAACGTGGGACAACGTGGGTCAACGTGGGACAACGTGGGACACCGTTGGACATCGTTGGACACCGTTGGGCATCGTTGGACACCGTGGGACAACGTGGGACAACGTGGGACAACGTGGGACACCGTTGGACATCGTTGGACACCGTGGGACAACGTGGGACAACGTGGGACAACGTGGGAAACCATGGAACAACGTGGGACAACGTGGGACAACGTGGGACAACGTGGGACAACGTGGGACACCGTTGGACATCGTTGGACACCGTGGGACAACGTGGGACAACGTGGGACAACGTGGGACACCGTTGGACACCGTGGGACACCGTTGGACAACGTGGGACAACGTGGGACAACGTGGGACAACGTGGGACAACGTGGGACACCGTTGGACACCGTGGGACAACGTGGGACAACGTGCGACAACGTGGGACAACGTGGGACAACGTGGGACAACGTGGGACAACGTGGGACAACGTGGGACAACGTGGGACAACGTGGGACAACGTGGGACAACGTGGGACACCGTTGGGCATCGTTGGACACCGTGGGACAACGTGGGACAACGTGGGACAACGTGGGACACCGTTGGACACCGTTGGACATCGTTGGACATCGTTGGACATCGTTGGACATCGTGGGACACCGTTGGACATCGTTGGACATCGTTGGACACCGTTGGACATCGTTGGACATCGTTGGACATCGTTGGACACCGTTGGACACCGTTGGACACCGTTGGACACCGTTGGACATCGGTGGACATCGTGGGACACCGTTGGACACCGTTGGACATCGTTGGACATCGTTGGACACCGTGGGACAACGTGGGACAACGTGGGACAACGTGGGACAGCGTGGGACAACGTGGGACAACGTGGGACAACGTGGGACAACGTGGGACAACGTGGGACAACGTGGGACAACGTGGGACAACGTGGGACAACGTGGGACAACGTGGGACACCGTTGGACATCGTTGGACAACGTGGGACAACGTGGGACAACGTGGGACAACGTGGGACAACGTGGGACAACGTGGGACACCGTTGGACACCGTGGGACACCGTTGGACACCGTTGGACATCGTGGGACACCGTGGGACAACGTGGGACAACGTGGGACAACGTGGGACAACGTGGGACAACGTGGGACAACGTGGGACAACGGAGGACAACGTGGGACAACGTTGGACACCGTTGGACATCGTTGGACACCGTTGGACATCGTTGGACAACGTGGGACAACGTGGGACAACGTGGGACAACGTGGGACAACGTGGGACAACGTGGGACAACGTGGGACAGCATGGGACAACGTAGGACAACGTGGGACATCGTGGGACAACGTGGGACAACGTGGGACAACGTGGGACAACGTGGGACACCGTTGGACACCGTGGGACAACGTGGGACAACGTGGGACAACGTGGGACACCGTTGGTCACCGTGGGACAACGTGGGACAACGTGGGACAACGTGGGACACCGTTGGACATCGTTGGACATCGTTGGACATCGTTGGACACCGTTGGACACCGTTGGACACCGTTGGACACCGTTGGACATCGGTGGACATCGTGGGACACCGTTGGACACCGTTGGACATCGTTGGACACCGTTGGACAACGTGGGACAACGTGGGAAACCATGGAACAACGTGGGACAACGTGGGACAACGTGGGACAACGTGGGACACCGTTGGACATCGTTGGACACCGTGGGACAACGTGGGACAACGTGGGACATCGTTGGACGACGTGGGACATCGTGGGACAACGTGGGACACCGTTGGACATCGTTGGACATCGTTGGACATCGTGGGACACCGTTGGACATCGTTGGACATCGTTGGACACCGTTGGACATCGTTGGACATCGTTGGACATCGCTGGACACCGTTGGACACCGTTGGACACCGTTGGACACCGTTGGACATCGGTGGACATCGTGGGACACCGTTGGACACCGTTGGACATCGTTGGACACCGTTGGACACCGTGGGACAACGTGGGACAACGTGGGACACCGTTGGACATCGTTGGACACCGTGGGACAACGTTGGACAACGTGGGACAACGTGGGACACCGTTGGACACCGTTGGACATCGTTGGACATCGTTGGACATCGTGGGACACCGTTGGACATCGTTGGACACCGTTGGACATCGTTGGACACCGTGGGACAACGTGGGACAACGTGGGACAACGTGGGACACCGTTGGACATCGTTGGACACCGTTGGACATCGTTGGACACCGTGGGACACCGTTGGACACCGTTGGACACCGTTGGACATCGGTGGACATCGTGGGACACCGTTGGACACCGTTGGACATCGTTGGACACCGTTGGACACCGTGGGACAACCTGGGACAACGTGGGACAACGTGGGACAACGTGGGACAACGTGGGACAACGTGGGACACCGTTGGACACCGTGGGACACCGTTGGACAACGTGGGACAACGTGGGACAACGTGGGACAACGTGGGACAACGTGGGACACCGTTGGACACCGTGGGACAACGTGGGACAACGTGGGACAACGTGGGACAACGTGGGACAACGTGGGACAACGTGGGACAACGTGGGACAACGTGGGACAACGTGGGACAACGTGGGACAACGTGGGACAACGTGGGACAACGTGGGACACCGTTGGGCATCGTTGGACACCGTGGGACAACGTGGGACAACGTGGGACAACGTGGGACACCGTTGGACACCGTTGGACATCGTTGGACATCGTTGGACATCGTGGGACACCGTTGGACATCGTTGGACATCGTTGGACACCGTTGGACATCGTTGGACATCGTTGGACATCGTTGGACACCGTTGGACACCGTTGGACACCGTTGGACACCGTTGGACATCGGTGGACATCGTGGGACACCGTTGGACACCGTTGGACATCGTTGGACACCGTTGGACACCGTGGGACAACGTGGGACAACGTGGGACAACGTGGGACAACGTGGGACACCGTTGGACACCGTTGGACATCGTTGGACATCGTTGGACATCGTGGGACACCGTTGGACATCGTTGGACATCGTTGGACACCGTTGGACATCGTTGGACATCGTTGGACATCGTTGGACACCGTTGGACACCGTTGGACACCGTTGGACACCGTTGGACATCGGTGGACATCGTGGGACACCGTTGGACACCGTTGGACATCGTTGGACAACGTGGGACAACGTGGGACAACGTGGGACAACGTGGGACAACGTGGGACAACGTGGGACACCGTTGGACACCGTGGGACACCGTTGGACACCGTTGGACATCGTGGGACACCGTGGGACAACGTGGGACAACGTGGGACAACGTGGGACAACGTGGGACAACGTGGGACAACGTGGGACAACGTGGGACAACGTGGGACAACGTTGGACACCGTTGGACATCGTTGGACACCGTTGGACATCGTTGGACAACGTGGGACAACGTGGGACAACGTGGGACAACGTGGGACAACGTGGGACAACGTGGGACAACGTGGGACAACGTGGGACAACGTAGGACAACGTGGGACATCGTGGGACAACGTGGGACAACGTGGGACAACGTGGGACAACGTGGGACACCGTTAGACACCGTGGGACAACGTGGGACAACGTGGGACAACGTGGGACACCGTTGGTCACCGTGGGACAACGTGGGACAACGTGGGACAACGTGGGACACCGTTGGACATCGTTGGACATCGTTGGACATCGTTGGACACCGTTGGACACCGTTGGACACCGTTGGACACCGTTGGACATCGGTGGACATCGTGGGACACCGTTGGGCACCGTTGGACATCGTTGGACACCGTTGGACACCGTGGGACAACGTTGGACACCGTGGGACACCGTTGGACAACGTGGGACAACGTGGGACAACGTGGGACAACGTGGGACAACGTGGGACACCGTGGGACAACGTGGGACAACGTGGGACACCGTTGGACACCGTGGGACACCGTTGGACAACGTGGGACAACGTGGGACAACGTGGGACAACGTGGGACAACGTGGGACACCGTTGGACACCGTGGGACACCGTTGGACACCGTTGGACATCGTTGGACACCGTGGGACAACGTGGGACAACGTGGGACAACGTGGGAAACCATGGAACAACGTGGGACAACGTGGGACAACGTGGGACAACGTGGGACAACGTGGGACACCGTTGGACATCGTTGGACACCGTGGGACAACGTGGGACAACGTGGGACATCGTTGGACAACGTGGGACACCGTGGGACAACGTGGGACACCGTTGGACATCGTTGGACATCGTTGGACATCGTGGGACACCGTTGGACATCGTTGGACATCGTTGGACACCGTTGGACATCGTTGGACATCGTTGGACATCGCTGGACACCGTTGGACACCGTTGGACACCGTTGGACACCGTTGGACATCGGTGGACATCGTGGGACACCGTTGGACACCGTTGGACATCGTTGGACACCGTTGGACACCGTGGGACAACGTGGGACAACGTGGGACACCGTTGGACATCGTTGAACACCGTGGGACAACGTGGGACAACGTGGGACAACGTGGGACACCGTTGGACACCGTTGGACATCGTTGGACATCGTTGGACATCGTGGGACACCGTTGGACATCGTTGGACACCGTTGGACATCGTTGGACACCGTGGGACAACGTGGGACAACGTGGGACAACGTGGGACACCGTTGGACATCGTTGGACACCGTTGGACATCGTTGGACACCGTGGGACACCGTTGGACACCGTTGGACACCGTTGGACATCGGTGGACATCGTGGGACACCGTTGGACACCGTTGGACATCGTTGGACACCGTTGGACACCGTGGGACAACGTGGGACAACGTGGGACAACGTGGGACAACGTGGGACAACGTGGGACAACGTGGGACAACGTGGGACACCGTTGGACACCGTGGGACACCGTTGGACAACGTGGGACAACGTGGGACAACGTGGGACAACGTGGGACAACGTGGGACACCGTTGGACACCGTGGGACACCGTTGGACACCGTTGGACATCGTTGGACACCGTGGGACAACGTGGGACAACGTGGGACAACGTGGGAAACCATGGAACAACGTGGGACAACGTGGGACAACGTGGGACAACGTGGGACAACGTGGGACACCGTTGGACATCGTTGGACACCGTGGGACAACGTGGGACAACGTGGGACAACGTGGGACACCGTGGGACAACGTGGGACACCGTTGGACATCGTTGGACATCGTTGGACATCGTGGGACACCGTTGGACATCGTTGGACATCGTTGGACACCGTTGGACATCGTTGGACATCGTTGGACATCGTTGGACACCGTTGGACACCGTTGGACACCGTTGGACACCGTTGGACATCGGTGGACATCGTGGGACACCGTTGGACACCGTTGGACATCGTTGGACACCGTGGACATCGTTGGACACCGTTGGACACCGTGGGACAACGTGGGACAACGTGGGACACCGTTGGACATCGTTGGACACCGTGGGACAACGTTGGACAACGTGGGACAACGTGGGACACCGTTGGACACCGTTGGACATCGTTGGACATCGTTGGACATCGTGGGACACCGTTAGACATCGTTGGACACCGTTGGACATCGTTGGACACCGTGGGACAACGTGGGACAACGTGGGACAACGTGGGACACCGTTGGACATCGTTGGACACCGTTGGACATCGTTGGACACCGTGGGACACCGTTGGACACCGTTGGACACCGTTGGACATCGGTGGACACGTGGACATCGTTGGACACCGTTGGACACCGTTGGGACAACGTGGGACAACGTGGGGACAACGTGGGACAACGTGGGACAACGTGGGACAACGTGGGACAACGTGGGACACAGTTGGACACCGTGGGACACCGTTGGACAACGTGGGACAACGTGGGACAACGTGGGACAACGTGGGACAACGTGGGACACCGTTGGACACCGTGGGGACACCGTTGGACACCGTTGGACATCGTTGGACACCGTGGGACAACGTGGGACAACGTGGGACAACGTGGGAAACCATGGAACAACGTGGGACAACGTGGGACAACGTGGGACAACGTGGGACAACGTGGGACAACGTGGGACAACGTGGGACAACGTGGGACAACGTGGGACACCGTTGGACATCGTTGGACACCGTGGGACAACGTTGGACAACGTGGGACAACGTGGGACACCGTTGGACACCGTTGGACATCGTGGGACACCGTTGGACACCGTTGGACATCGTTGGACACCGTTGGACACCGTTGGACACCGTTGGACACCGTTGGACATCGGTGGACATCGTGGGACACCGTTGGACACCGTTGGACATCGTTGGACACCGTTGGACACCGTGGGGACAACGTGGGACAACGTGGGACACCGTTGGACATCGTTGGACACCGTGGGACAACGTTGGACAACCGTGGGACAACGTGGGACACCGTTGGACACCGTTGGACATCGTGGGACACCGTTGGACACCGTTGGACATCGTTGGACACCGTTGGACACCGTGGGACAACGTGGGACAACGTGGGACACCGTTGGACATCGTTGGACACCGGGGGACAACGTTGGACAACGTGGGACAACGTGGGACACCGTTGGACACCGTTGGACATCGTTGGACATCGTTGGACATCGTGGGACACCGTTAGACATCGTTGGACACCGTTGGACATCGTTGGACACCGTGGGACAACGTGGGACAACGTGGGACAACGTGGGACACCGTTGGACCATCGTTGGACACCGTTGGACATCGTTGGACACCGTGGGACACCGTTGGACACCGTTGGACACCGTTGGACATCGGTGGACATCGTGGGACACCGTTGGACACCGTTGGACATCGTTGGACACCGTTGGACACCGTGGGACAACGTGGGACAACGTGGGACAACGTGGGACAACGTGGGACAACGTGGGAAACCATGGAACAACTTGGGACAACGTGGGACAACGTGGGACAACGTGGGACAACGTGGGACAACGTGGGACAACGTGGGACAACGTGGGACAACGTGGGACACCGTTGGGCATCGTTGGACACCGTGGGACAACGTGGGACAACGTGGGACAACGTGGGACACCGTTGGACACCGTTGGACATCGTTGGACATCGTTGGACATCGTGGGACACCGTTGGACATCGTGGACATCGTTGGACACCGTTGGACATCGTTGGAAATCGTTGGACATCGTTGGACACCGTTGGACACCGTTGGACACCGTTGGACACCGTTGGACACCGTTGGACACCGTTGGACATCGGTGGACATCGTGGGACGCCGTTGGACACCGTTGGACATCGTTGGACACCGTTGGACACCGTGGGACAACGTTGGACAACGTGGGACAACGTGGGACAACGTGGGACAACGTGGGACAACGTGGGACAACGTGGGACAACGTGGGACAACGTGGGACAACGTGGGACAACGTGGGACAACGTTGGTCACCGTGGGACAACGTGGGACAACGTGGGACAATGTGGGACACCGTTGGACATCGTTGGACATCGTTGGACATCGTTGGGACACCGTTGGACACCGTTGGACACCGTTGGACACCGTTGGACATCGGTGGACATCGTGGGACACCGTTGGACACCGTTGGACATCGTTGGACACCGTTGGACACCGTGGGACAACGTTGGACACCGTTGGACACCGTTGGACATCGTGGGACAACGTGGGACAACGTGGGACAACGTGGGACAACGTGGGACAACGTGGGACAACGTGGGACAACGTGGGACAACGTGGGACAACGTGGGACAACGTGGGACAACGTGGGACAACGTGGGACAACGTGGGACACCGTTGGACACCGTGGGACACCGTTGGACAACGTGGGACAACGTGGGACAACGTGGGACAACGTGGGACAACGTGGGACACCGTTGGACACCGTGGGACACCGTTGGACACCGTTGGACATCGTTGGACACCGTGGGACAACGTGGGACAACGTGGGACAACGTGGGAAACCATGGAACAACGTGGGACACCGTTGGACACCGTTGGACACCGTGGACAACGTGGGACAACGTGGGACAACGTGGGACAACGTGGGACAACGTGGGACAATGTGGGACAACGTAGGACAACGTGGGACAACGTGGGACACCGTTGGACATCGTTGGACAACGTGGGACATCGTGGGACAACGTGGGACAACGTGGGACAACGTGGGACAACGTGGGACACCGTTGGACACCGTGGGACACCGTTGGACACCGTTGGACACCGTGGGACACCGTTGGACACCGTTGGACATCGTTGGACACCGTTGGACACCGTTGGACATCGTGGGACAACGTGGGACAACGTGGGACAACGTGGGACACCGTTGGACACCGTGGGACACCGTTGGACACCGTTGGACATCGTTGGACACCGTGGGACAACGTGGGACAACGTGGGACAACGTGGGAAACCATGGAACAACGTGGGACACCGTTGGACATCGTTGGAAATCGTTGGACATCGTTGGACACCGTTGGACACCGTTGGACACCGTTGGACACCGTTGGACACCGTTGGACACCGTTGGACACCGTTGGACATCGGTGGACATCGTGGGACGCCGTTGGACACCGTTGGACATCGTTGGACACCGTTGGACACCGTGGGACAACGTGGGACAACGTGGGACAACGTGGGACAACGTGGGACAACGTGGGACAACGTGGGACAACGTGGGACAACGTGGGACACCGTGGGACAACGTGGGACAACGTGGGACAACGTTGGTCACCGTGGGACAACGTGGGACAACGTGGGACAATGTGGGACACCGTTGGACATCGTTGGACATCGTTGGACATCGTTGGACACCGTGGGACAACGTGGGACACCGTTGGACACCGTGGGACACCGTTGGACAACGTGGGACAACGTGGGACAACGTGGGACAACGTGGGACAACGTGGGACACCGTTGGACACCGTGGGACACCGTTGGACACCGTTGGACATCGTTGGACACCGTGGGACAACGTGGGACAACGTGGGACAACGTGGGAAACCATGGAACAACGTGGGACACCGTTGGACACCGTTGGACACCGTGGGACAACGTGGGACAACGTGGGACAACGTGGGACAACGTGGGACAACGTGGGACAATGTGGGACAACGTAGGACAACGTGGGACAACGTGGGACACCGTTGGACATCGTTGGACAACGTGGGACATCGTGGGACAACGTGGGACAACGTGGGACAACGTGGGACAACGTGGGACACCGTTGGACACCGTGGGACACCGTTGGACACCGTTGGACACCGTGGGACACCGTTGGACACCGTTGGACATCGTTGGACACCGTTGGACACCGTTGGACATCGTGGGACAACGTGGGACAACGTGGGACAACGTGGGACAACGTGGGACAACGTGGGACAACGTGGGACAACGTGGGACAACGTGGGACAACGTGGGACATCGTGGGACAACGTGGGACAACGTGGGACAACGTGGGACAACGTGGGACAACGTGGGACACCGTTGGACAACGTGGGACACCGTTGGACATCGTTGGACACCGTGGGACAACGTGGGACAACGTGGGACACAGTTGGACACCGTTGGACATCGTTGGACATCGTTGGACATCGTGGGACACCGTTGGACATCGTTGGACACCGTTGGACATCGTTGGACACCGTGGGACAACGTGGGACAACGTGGGACAACGTGGGACACCGTTGGACATCGTTGGACACCGTTGGACATCGTTGGACACCGTGGGACACCGTTGGACACCGTTGGACACCGTTGGACATCGGTGGACATCGTGGGACACCGTTGGACACCGTTGGACATCGTTGGACACCGTTGGACACCGTGGGACAACGTGGGACAACGTGGGACAACGTGGGACAACGTGGGACAACGTGGGACAACGTGGGACAACGTGGGACAACGTGGGACAACGTGGGACACCGTTGGACACCGTGGGACACCGTTGGACAACGTGGGACAACGTGGGACAACGTGGGACAACGTGGGACACCGTTGGACACCGTGGGACACCGTTGGACACCGTTGGACATCGTTGGACACCGCGGGACAACGTGGGACAACGTGGGACAACGTGGGAAACCATGGAACAACGTGGGACAACGTGGGACAACGTGGGACAACGTCGGACAACGTGGGACACCGTTGGACATCGTTGGACACCGTGGGACAACGTGGGACAACGTGGGACAACGTGGGAAACCGTTGGACACCGTGGGACACCGTTAGACAACGTGGGACAACGTGGGACAACGTGGGACAACGTGGGACAACGTGGGACAACGTGGGACAACGTGGGACAACGTGGGACAACGTGGGACACCGTTGGACACCGTGGGACACCGTTGGACAACGTGGGACAACGTGGGACAACGTGGGACAACGTGGGACAACGTGGGACACCGTTGGACACCGTGGGACACCGTTGGACACCGTTGGACATCGTTGGACACCGTGGGACAACGTGGGACAACGTGGGACAACGTGGGAAACCATGGAACAACATGGGACAACGTGGGACAACGTGGGACAACGTGGGACAACGTGGGACACCGTTGGACATCGTTGGACACCGTGGGACACCGTTGGACACCGTTGGACACCGTTGGACATCGGTGGACATCGTGGGACACCGTTGGACACCGTTGGACATCGTTGGACACCGTTGGACACCGTGGGACAACGTGGGACAACGTGGGACAACGTGGGACAACGTGGGACAACGTGGGACAACGTGGGACAACGTGGGACACAGTTGGACACCGTGGGACACCGTTGGACAACGTGGGACAACGTGGGACAACGTGGGACAACGTGGGACAACGTGGGACACCGTTGGACACCGTGGGACACCGTTGGACACCGTTGGACATCGTTGGACACCGTGGGACAACGTGGGACAACGTGGGACAACGTGGGAAACCATGGAACAACGTGGGACAACGTGGGACAACGTGGGACAACGTGGGACAACGTGGGACACCGTTGGACATCGTTGGACACCGTGGGACAACGTGGGACAACGTGGGACAACGTGGGACACCGTTGGACACCGTGGGACACCGTTGGACAACGTGGGACAACGTGGGACAACGTGGGACAACGTGGGACAACGTGGGACACCGTTGGACACCGTGGGACAACGTGGGACAACGTGGGACAACGTGGGACAACGTGGGACAACGTGGGACAACGTGGGACAACGTGGGACAACGTGGGACAACGTGGGACAACGTGGGACAACGTGGGACAACGTGGGACAACGTGGGACAACGTGGGACACCGTTGGGCATCGTTGGACACCGTGGGACAACGTGGGACAACGTGGGACAACGTGGGACACCGTTGGACACCGTTGGACATCGTTGGACATCGTTGGACACCGTTGGACATCGTTGGACATCGTTGGACATCGTTGGACACCGTTGGACACCGTTGGACACCGTTGGACACCGTTGGACACCGTTGGACACCGTTGGACATCGGTGGACATCGTGGGACGCCGTTGGACACCGTTGGACATCGTTGGACACCGTTGGACACCGTGGGACACCGTGGGACAACGTTGGACACCGTTGGACACCGTTGGACATCGTGGGACAACGTGGGACAACGTGGGACAACGTGGGACAACGTGGGACACCGTTGGACATCGTTGGACACCGTTGGACATCGTTGGACATCGTTGGACATCGTTGGACACCGTTGGACACCGTTGGACACCGTTGGACACCGTTGGACACCGTTGGACACCGTTGGACATCGTTGGACACCGTGGGACAACGTGGGACAACGTGGGACAACGTGGGACACCGTTGGACATCGTTGGACACCGTTGGACATCGTTGGACACCGTGGGACAACGTGGGACAACGTGGGACACCGTTAGACAACGTGGGACAACGTGGGACAACGTGGGACACCGTTAGACAACGTGGGACAACGTGGGACACCGTGGGACAACGTGGGACAACGTGGGACAACGTGGGACAACGTGGGACACCGTTGGACACCGTGGGACACCGTTGGACAACGTGGGACAACGTGGGACAACGTGGGACAACGTGGGACACCGTGGGACACCGTTGGACACCGTGGGACACCGTTGGACAACGTGGGACAACGTGGGACAACGTGGGACAACGTGGGACAACGTGGGACACCGTTGGACACCGTGGGACACCGTTGGACACCGTTGGACATCGTTGGACACCGTGGGACAACGTGGGACAACGTGGGACAACGTGGGAAACCATGGAACAACGTGGGACACCGTTGGACACCGTTGGACACCGTGGGACAACGTGGGACAACGTGGGACAACGTGGGACAACGTGGGACAACGTGGGACAATGTGGGACAACGTAGGACAACGTGGGACAACGTGGGACACCGTTGGACATCGTTGGACAACGTGGGACATCGTGGGACAACGTGGGACAACGTGGGACAACGTGGGACAACGTGGGACACCGTTGGACACCGTGGGACACCGTTGGACACCGTTGGACACCGTGGGACACCGTTGGACACCGTTGGACATCGTTGGACACCGTTGGACACCGTTGGACATCGTGGGACAACGTGGGACAACGTGGGACAACGTGGGACAACGTGGGACAACGTGGGACAACGTGGGACAACGTGGGACAACGTGGGACAACGTGGGACATCGTGGGACAACGTGGGACAACGTGGGACAACGTGGGACAACGTGGGACAACGTGGGACACCGTTGGACAACGTGGGACACCGTTGGACATCGTTGGACACCGTGGGACAACGTGGGACAACGTGGGACACCGTTGGACACCGTTGGACATCGTTGGACATCGTTGGACATCGTGGGACACCGTTGGACATCGTTGGACACCGTTGGACATCGTTGGACACCGTGGGACAACGTGGGACAACGTGGGACAACGTGGGACACCGTTGGACATCGTTGGACACCGTTGGACATCGTTGGACACCGTGGGACACCGTTGGACACCGTTGGACACCGTTGGACATCGGTGGACATCGTGGGACACCGTTGGACACCGTTGGACATCGTTGGACACCGTTGGACACCGTGGGACAACGTGGGACAACGTGGGACAACGTGGGACAACGTGGGACAACGTGGGACAACGTGGGACACCGTTGGACACCGTGGGACACCGTTGGACAACGTGGGACAACGTGGGACAACGTGGGACAACGTGGGACAACGTGGGACACCGTTGGACACCGTGGGACACCGTTGGACACCGTTGGACATCGTTGGACACCGCGGGACAACGTGGGACAACGTGGGACAACGTGGGAAACCATGGAACAACGTGGGACAACGTGGGACAACGTGGGACAACGTCGGACAACGTGGGACACCGTTGGACATCGTTGGACACCGTGGGACAACGTGGGACAACGTGGGACAACGTGGGAAACCGTTGGACACCGTGGGACACCGTTGGACAACGTGGGACAACGTGGGACAACGTGGGACAACGTGGGACAACGTGGGACAACGTGGGACAACGTGGGACAACGTGGGACAACGTGGGACACCGTTGGACACCGTGGGACACCGTTGGACAACGTGGGACAACGTGGGACAACGTGGGACAACGTGGGACAACGTGGGACAACGTGGGACACCGTTGGACACCGTGGGACACCGTTGGACACCGTTGGACATCGTTGGACACCGTGGGACAACGTGGGACAACGTGGGACAACGTGGGAAACCATGGAACAACATGGGACAACGTGGGACAACGTGGGACAACGTGGGACAACGTGGGACACCGTTGGACATCGTTGGACACCGCGGGACAACGTGGGACAACGTGGGACACCGTTGGACACCGTTGGACATCGTTGGACACCGTTGGACACCGTGGGACAACGTGGCAGAACGTGGGACAACGTGGGACAACGAGGGACAACGTAGGACAACGTGGGACAACGTGGGACACCGTTGGACACCGTTGGACACCGTGGGACACCGTTGGACACCGTTGGACATCGTTGGACACCGTTGGACACCGTTGGACACCGTTGGACATCGTTGGACACCGTGGGACAACGTGGGACACCGTGGGACACCGTTGGACACCGTAGGACAACGTGGGACAACGTGGGACAACGTGGGACAACGTGGGACAACGTGGGACAACGTGGGACAACGTAGGACAACGTGGGACAACGTGGGACAACGTGGGACAACGTGGGACAACGTGGGACACCGTTGGACAACGTGGGACACCGTTGGACATCGTTGGACACCGTGGGACAACGTGGGACAACGTGGGACAACGTGGGACACCGTTGGACACCGTTGGACATCGTTGGACATCGTTGGACATCGTGGGACAACGTGGGACACCGTGGGACACCGTTGGACACCGTGGGACAACGTGGGACAGCGTAGGACAACGTGGGACAACGTGGGACAACGTGGGACAACGTGGGACAACGTGGGACAACGTGGGACAACGTGGGACAACGTGGGACAACGTGGGACACCGTTGGACACCGTGGGACACCGTTGGACACCGTTGGACATCGTTGGACACCGTGGGACAACGTGGGACAACGTGGGACAACGTGGGAAACCATGGAACAACGTGGGACAACGTGGGACAACGTGGGACAACGTGGGACACCGTTGGACACCGTGGGACACCGTTGGACACCGCTGGACACCGTGGGACAACGTTGGACACCGTTGGACATCGTTGGACACCGTTGGACACCGTTGGACACCGCTGGACACCGTGGGACAACGTGGGACAACGTGGGACAACGTGGGACAACGTGGGACAACGTGGGACAACGTGGGACAAGGTGGGACAACGTGGGACAACGTGGGACACCGTGGGACACCGTTGGACACCGTGGGACACCGTTGGACAACGTGGGACAACGTGGGACAACGTGGGACAACGTGGGACAACGTGGGACACCGTTGGACACCGTGGGACAACGTGGGACATCGTTGGACATCGTGGGACACCGTTGGACATCGTTGGACATCGTTGGACACCGTTGGACATCGTTGGACATCGTTGGACATCGTTGGACACCGTTGGACACCGTTGGACACCGTTGGACACCGTTGGACATCGGTGGACATCGTGGGACACCGTTGGACACCGTTGGACATCGTTGGACACCGTTGGACACCGTGGGACAACGTGGGACAACGTGGGACAACGTGGGACAACGTGGGACAACGTGGGACAACGTGGGACAACGTGGGACAACGTGGGACAACGTGGGACAACGTGGGACAACGTGGGACAACGTGGGACACCGCGGGACACCGTTGGACACCGTTGGACATCGTTGGACACCGTTCGACATCGTTGGACAACGTGGGACAACGTGGGACAACGTGGGACAACGTGGGACAACGTGGGACAACGTGGGACAACGTGGGACAACGTGGGACAACGTGGGACAACGTAGGACAACGTGGGACATCGTGGGACAACGTGGGACAACGTGGGACAACGTGGAACAACGTGGGACACCGTTGGACACCGTGGGACAACGTGGGACAACGTGGGACAACGTGGGACAACGTGGGACAACGTGGGACACCGTTGGTCACCGTGGGACAACGTGGGACAACGTGGGACAACGTGGGACACCGTTGGACATCGTTGGACATCGTTGGACATCGTTGGACACCGTTGGACACCGTTGGACACCGTTGAACACCGTTGGACATCGGTGGACATCGTGGGACACCGTTGGACACCGTTGGACATCGTTGGACACCGTTGGACACCGTGGGACAACGTTGGACACCGTGGGACACCGTTGGACAACGTGGGACAACGTGGGACAACGTGGGACAACGTGGGACACCGTGGGACAACGTGGGACAACGTGGGACACCGTTGGACACCGTGGGACACCGTTGGACAACGTGGGACAACGTGGGACAACGTGGGACAACGTGGGACAACGTGGGACACCGTTGGACACCGTGGGACACCGTTGGACACCGTTGGACATCGTTGGACACCGTGGGACAACGTGGGACAACGTGGGACAACGTGGGAAACCGTGGAACAACGTGGGACAACGTGGGACAACGTGGGACAACGTGGGACAACGTGGGACACCGTTGGACATCGTTGGACACCGTGGGACAACGTGGGACAACGTGGGACATCGATGGACAACGTGGGACATCGTGGGACAACGTGGGACACCGTTGGACATCGTTGGACATCGTTGGACATCGTGGGACACCGTTGGACATCGTTGGACATCGTTGGACACCGTTGGACATCGTTGGACATCGTTGGACATCGTTGGACACCGTTGGACACCGTTGGACACCGTTGGACACCGTTGGACATCGGTGGACATCGTGGGACACCGTTGGACACCGTTGGACATCGTTGGACACCGTTGGACACCGTGGGACAACGTGGGACAACGTGGGACACCGTTGGACATCGTTGGACACCGTGGGACAACGTTGGACAACGTGGGACAACGTGGGACACCGTTGGACACCGTTGGACATCGTTGGACATCGTTGGACATCGTGGGACACCGTTGGACATCGTTGGACACCGTTGGACATCGTTGGACACCGTGGGACAACGTGGGACAACGTGGGACAACGTGGGACACCGTTGGACATCGTTGGACACCGTTGGACATCGTTGGACACCGTGGGACACCGTTGGACACCGTTGGACACCGTTGGACATCGGTGGACATCGTGGGACACCGTTGGACACCGTTGGACATCGTTGGACACCGTTGGACACCGTGGGACAACGTGGGACAACGTGGGACAACGTGGGACAACGTGGGACAACGTGGGACAACGTGGGACAACGTGGGACACAGTTGGACACCGTGGGACACCGTTGGACAACGTGGGACAACGTGGGACAACGTGGGACAACGTGGGACAACGTGGGACACCGTTGGACACCGTGGGACACCGTTGGACACCGTTGGACATCGTTGGACACCGTGGGACAACGTGGGACAACGTGGGACAACGTGGGAAACCATGGAACAACTTGGGACAACGTGGGACAACGTGGGACAACGTGGGACAACGTGGGACAACGTGGGACAACGTGGGACAACGTGGGACAACGTGGGACAACGTGGGACACCGTTGGGCATCGTTGGACACCGTGGGACAACGTGGGACAACGTGGGACAACGTGGGACACCGTTGGACACCGTTGGACATCGTTGGACATCGTTGGACATCGTGGGACACCGTTGGACATCGTTGGACATCGTTGGACACCGTTGGACATCGTTGGAAATCGTTGGACATCGTTGGACACCGTTGGACACCGTTGGACACCGTTGGACACCGTTGGACACCGTTGGACACCGTTGGACATCGGTGGACATCGTGGGACGCCGTTGGACACCGTTGGACATCGTTGGACACCGTTGGACACCGTGGGACAACGTGGGACAACGTGGGACAACGTGGGACAACGTGGGACAACGTGGGACAACGTGGGACAACGTGGGACAACGTGGGACAACGTGGGACAACGTGGGACAACGTGGGACAACGTTGGTCACCGTGGGACAACGTGGGACAACGTGGGACAATGTGGGACACCGTTGGACATCGTTGGACTTCGTTGGACATCGTTGGACACCGTTGGACACCGTTGGACACCGTTGGACACCGTTGGACATCGGTGGACATCGTGGGACACCGTTGGACACCGTTGGACATCGTTGGACACCGTTGGACACCGTGGGACAACGTTGGACACCGTTGGACACCGTTGGACATCGTGGGACAACGTGGGACAACGTGGGACAACGTGGGACAACGTGGGACAACGTGGGACAACGTGGGACAACGTGGGACAACGTGGGACAACGTGGGACAACGTGGGACAACGTGGGACAACGTGGGACAACGTGGGACACCGTTGGACACCGTGGGACACCGTTGGACAACGTGGGACAACGTGGGACAACGTGGGACAACGTGGGACAACGTGGGACACCGTTGGACACCGTGGGACACCGTTGGACACCGTTGGACATCGTTGGACACCGTGGGACAACGTGGGACAACGTGGGACAACGTGGGAAACCATGGAACAACGTGGGACACCGTTGGACACCGTTGTACACCGTGGGACAACGTGGGACAACGTGGGACAACGTGGGACAACGTGGGACAACGTGGGACAATGTGGGACAACGTAGGACAACGTGGGACAACGTGGGACACCGTTGGACATCGTTGGACAACGTGGGACATCGTGGGACAACGTGGGACAACGTGGGACAACGTGGGACAACGTGGGACACCGTTGGACACCGTGGGACACCGTTGGACACCGTTGGACACCGTGGGACACCGTTGGACACCGTTGGACATCGTTGGACACCGTTGGACACCGTTGGACATCGTGGGACAACGTGGGACAACGTGGGACAACGTGGGACACCGTTGGACACCGTGGGACACCGTTGGACACCGTTGGACATCGTTGGACACCGTGGGACAACGTGGGACAACGTGGGACAACGTGGGAAACCATGGAACAACGTGGGACACCGTTGGACATCGTTGGAAATCGTTGGACATCGTTGGACACCGTTGGACACCGTTGGACACCGTTGGACACCGTTGGACACCGTTGGACACCGTTGGACATCGGTGGACATCGTGGGACGCCGTTGGACACCGTTGGACATCGTTGGACACCGTTGGACACCGTGGGACAACGTGGGACAACGTGGGACAACGTGGGACAACGTGGGACAACGTGGGACAACGTGGGACAACGTGGGACAACGTGGGACAACGTTGGTCACCGTGGGACAACGTGGGACAACGTGGGACAATGTGGGACACCGTTGGACATCGTTGGACATCGTTGGACATCGTTGGACACCGTTGGACACCGTTGGACACCGTTGGACACCGTTGGACATCGGTGGACATCGTGGGACACCGTTGGACACCGTTGGACATCGTTGGACACCGTTGGACACCGTGGGACAACGTTGGACACCGTTGGACACCGTTGGACATCGTGGGACAACGTGGGACAACGTGGGACAACGTGGGACAACGTGGGACAACGTGGGACAACGTGGGACAACGTGGGACAACGTGGGACAACGTGGGACAACGTGGGACAACGTGGGACAACGTGGGACAACGTGGGACACCGTTGGACACCGTGGGACACCGTTGGACAACGTGGGACAACGTGGGACAACGTGGGACAACGTGGGACAACGTGGGACACCGTTGGACACCGTGGGACACCGTTGGACACCGTTGGACATCGTTGGACACCGTGGGACAACGTGGGACAACGTGGGACAACGTGGGAAACCATGGAACAACGTGGGACACCGTTGGACACCGTTGGACACCGTGGGACAACGTGCGACAACGTGGGACAACGTGGGACAACGTGGGACAACGTGGGACAATGTGGGACAACGTAGGACAACGTGGGACAACGTGGGACACCGTTGGACATCGTTGGACAACGTGGGACATCGTGGGACAACGTGGGACAACGTGGGACAACGTGGGACAACGTGGGACACCGTTGGACACCGTGGGACACCGTTGGACACCGTTGGACACCGTGGGACACCGTTGGACACCGTTGGACATCGTTGGACACCGTTGGACACCGTTGGACATCGTGGGACAACGTGGGACAACGTGGGACAACGTGGGACAACGTGGGACAACGTGGGACAACGTGGGACAACGTGGGACAACGTGGGACAACATGGGACATCGTGGGACAACGTGGGACAACGTGGGACAACGTGGGACAACGTGGGACAACGTGGGACACCGTTGGACAACGTGGGACACCGTTGGACATCGTTGGACACCGTGGGACAACGTGGGACAACGTGGGACACCGTTGGACACCGTTGGACATCGTTGGACATCGTTGGACATCGTGGGACACCGTTGGACATCGTTGGACACCGTTGGACATCGTTGGACACCGTGGGACAACGTGGGACAACGTGGGACAACGTGGGACACCGTTGGACATCGTTGGACACCGTTGGACATCGTTGGACACCGTGGGACACCGTTGGACACCGTTGGACACCGTTGGACATCGGTGGACATCGTGGGACACCGTTGGACACCGTTGGACATCGTTGGACACCGTTGGACACCGTGGGACAACGTGGGACAACGTGGGACAACGTGGGACAACGTGGGACAACGTGGGACAACGTGGGACAACGTGGGACAACGTGGGACACCGTTGGACACCGTGGGACACCGTTGGACAACGTGGGACAACGTGGGACAACGTGGGACAACGTGGGACAACGTGGGACACCGTTGGACACCGTGGGACACCGTTGGACACCGTTGGACATCGTTGGACACCGTGGGACAACGTGGGACAACGTGGGACAACGTGGGAAACCATGGAACAACATGGGACAACGTGGGACAACGTGGGACAACGTGGGACAACGTGGGACACCGTTGGACAACGTTGGACACCGTGGGACACCGTTGGACACCGTTGGACACCGTTGGACATCGGTGGACATCGTGGGACACCGTTGGACACCGTTGGACATCGTTGGACACCGTTGGACACCGTGGGACAACGTGGGACAACGTGGGACAACGTGGGACAACGTGGGACAACGTGGGACAACGTGGGACAACGTGGGACACAGTTGGACACCGTGGGACACCGTTGGACAACGTGGGACAACGTGGGACAACGTGGGACAACGTGGGACAACGTGGGACACCGTTGGACACCGTGGGACACCGTTGGACACCGTTGGACATCGTTGGACACCGTGGGACAACGTGGGACAACGTGGGACAACGTGGGAAACCATGGAACAACGTGGGACAACGTGGGACAACGTGGGACAACGTGGGACAACGTGGGACAACGTGGGACACCGTTGGACATCGTTGGACACCGTGGGACAACGTGGGACAACGTGGGACAACGTGGGACACCGTTGGACACCGTGGGACACCGTTGGACAACGTGGGACAACGTGGGACAACGTGGGACAACGTGGGACAACGTGGGACAACGTGGGACAACGTGGGACAACGTGGGACAACGTGGGACAACGTGGGACAACGTGGGACAACGTGGGACAACGTGGGACACCTTTGGGCATCGTTGGACACCGTGGGACAACGTGGGACAACGTGGGACAACGTGGGACACCGTTGGACACCGTTGGACATCGTTGGACATCGTTGGACACCGTTGGACATCGTTGGACATCGTTGGACATCGTTGGACACCGTTGGACACCGTTGGACACCGTTGGACACCGTTGGACACCGTTGGACACCGTTGGACATCGGTGGACATCGTGGGACGCCGTTGGACACCGTTGGACATCGTTGGACACCGTGGGACACCGTTGGACACCGTTGGACACCGTTGGACATCGGTGGACATCGTGGGACACCGTTGGACACCGTTGGACATCGTTGGACACCGTTGGACACCGTGGGACAACGTGGGACAACGTGGGACAACGTGGGACAACGTGGGACAACGTGGGACAACGTGGGACAACGTGGGACACAGTTGGACACCGTGGGACACCGTTGGACAACGTGGGACAACGTGGGACAACGTGGGACAACGTGGGACAACGTGGGACACCGTTGGACACCGTGGGACACCGTTGGACACCGTTGGACATCGTTGGACACCGTGGGACAACGTGGGACAACGTGGGACAACGTGGGAAACCATGGAACAACGTGGGACAACGTGGGACAACGTGGGACAACGTGGGACAACGTGGGACAACGTGGGACAACGTGGGACACCGTTGGACATCGTTGGACACCGTTGGACATCGTTGGACATCGTTGGACATCGTTGGACACCGTTGGACACCGTTGGACACCGTTGGACACCGTTGGACACCGTTGGACACCGTTGGACATCGTTGGACACCGTGGGACAACGTGGGACAACGTGGGACAACGTGGGACACCGTTGGACATCGTTGGACACCGTTGGACATCGTTGGACATCGTTGGACACCGTTGGACACCGCTGGACACCGTTGGACACCGTTGGACACCGTTGGACACCGTTGGACATCGTTGGACACCGTGGGACAACGTGGGACAACGTGGGACAACGTGGGACACCGTTGGACATCGTTGGACACCGTTGGACATCGTTGGACACCGTGGGACAACGTGGGACAACGTGGGACACCGTTAGACAACGTGGGACAACGTGGGACAACGTGGGACACCGTTAGACAACGTGGGACAACGTGGGACACCGTGGGACAACGTGGGACAACGTGGGACAACGTGGGACAACGTGGGACACCGTTGGACACCGTGGGACACCGTTGGACAACGTGGGACAACGTGGGACAACGTGGGACAACGTGGGACACCGTGGGACACCGTTGGACACCGTGGGACACCGTTGGACAACGTGGGACAACGTGGGACAACGTGGGACAACGTGGGACAACGTGGGACACCGTTGGACACCGTGGGACACCGTTGGACACCGTTGGACATCGTTGGACACCGTGGGACAACGTGGGACAACGTGGGACAACGTGGGAAACCATGGAACAACGTGGGACACCGTTGGACACCGTTGGACACCGTGGGACAACGTGGGACAACGTGGGACAACGTGGGACAACGTGGGACAACGTGGGACAATGTGGGACAACGTAGGACAACGTGGGACAACGTGGGACACCGTTGGACATCGTTGGACAACGTGGGACATCGTGGGACAACGTGGGACAACGTGGGACAACGTGGGACAACGTGGGACACCGTTGGACACCGTGGGACACCGTTGGACACCGTTGGACACCGTGGGACACCGTTGGACACCGTTGGACATCGTTGGACACCGTTGGACACCGTTGGACATCGTGGGACAACGTGGGACAACGTGGGACAACGTGGGACAACGTGGGACAACGTGGGACAACGTGGGACAACGTGGGACAACGTGGGACAACGTGGGACATCGTGGGACAACGTGGGACAACGTGGGACAACGTGGGACAACGTGGGACAACGTGGGACACCGTTGGACAACGTGGGACACCGTTGGACATCGTTGGACACCGTGGGACAACGTGGGACAACGTGGGACACCGTTGGACACCGTTGGACATCGTTGGACATCGTTGGACATCGTGGGACACCGTTGGACATCGTTGGACACCGTTGGACATCGTTGGACACCGTGGGACAACGTGGGACAACGTGGGACAACGTGGGACACCGTTGGACATCGTTGGACACCGTTGGACATCGTTGGACACCGTGGGACACCGTTGGACACCGTTGGACACCGTTGGACATCGGTGGACATCGTGGGACACCGTTGGACACCGTTGGACATCGTTGGACACCGTTGGACACCGTGGGACAACGTGGGACAACGTGGGACAACGTGGGACAACGTGGGACAACGTGGGACAACGTGGGACACCGTTGGACACCGTGGGACACCGTGGGACACCGTTGGACACCGTTGGACATCGTTGGACACCGCGGGACAACGTGGGACAACGTGGGACAACGTGGGAAACCATGGAACAACGTGGGACAACGTGGGACAACGTGGGACAACGTCGGACAACGTGGGACACCGTTGGACATCGTTGGACACCGTGGGACAACGTGGGACAACGTGGGACAACGTGGGAAACCGTTGGACACCGTGGGACACCGTTAGACAACGTGGGACAACGTGGGACAACGTGGGACAACGTGGGACAACGTGGGACAACGTGGGACAACGTGGGACAACGTGGGACAACGTGGGACAACGTGGGACAACGTGGGAAACCATGGAACAACATGGGACAACGTGGGACAACGTGGGACAACGTGGGACACCGTTGGACATCGTTGGACACCGCGGGACAACGTGGGACAACGTGGGACACCGTTGGACACCGTTGGACATCGTTGGACACCGTTGGACACCGTGGGACAACGTGGCAGAACGTGGGACAACGTGGGACAACGAGGGACAACGTAGGACAACGTGGGACAACGTGGGACACCGTTGGACACCGTTGGACACCGTGGGACACCGTTGGACACCGTTGGACATCGTTGGACACCGTTGGACACCGTTGGACACCGTTGGACATCGTTGGACACCGTGGGACAACGTGGGACACCGTGGGACACCGTTGGACACCGTAGGACAACGTGGGACAACGTGGGACAACGTGGGACAACGTGGGACAACGTGGGACAACGTAGGACAACGTGGGACAACGTGGGACAACGTGGGACAACGTGGGACAACGTGGGACACCGTTGGACAACGTGGGACACCGTTGGACATCGTTGGACACCGTGGGACAACGTGGGACAACGTGGGACAACGTGGGACACCGTTGGACACCGTTGGACATCGTTGGACATCGTTGGACATCGTGGGACAACGTGGGACACCGTGGGACACCGTTGGACACCGTGGGACAACGTGGGACAGCGTAGGACAACGTGGGACAACGTGGGACAACGTGGGACAACGTAGGACAACGTGGGACAACGTGGGACAACGTGGGACAACGTGGGACAACGTGGGACACCGTTGGACACCGTGGGACACCGTTGGACACCGTTGGACATCGTTGGACACCGTGGGACAACGTGGGACAACGTGGGAAACCATGGAACAACGTGGGACAACGTGGGACAACGTGGGACAACGTGGGACACCGTTGGACACCGTTGGACATCGTTGGACATCGTTGGACATCGTGGGACACCGTGGGACACCGTTGGACACCGTTGGACATCGTTGGACACCGTGGGACAACGTGGGACAACGTGGGACACCGTGGGACACCGTTGGACACCGTGGGACACCGTTGGACAACGTGGGACAACGTGGGACAACGTGGGACAACGTGGGACAACGTGGGACACCGTTGGACACCGTGGGACAACGTGGGACATCGTTGGACATCGTGGGACACCGTTGGACATCGTTGGACATCGTTGGACACCGTTGGACATCGTTGGACATCGTTGGACATCGTTGGACACCGTTGGACACCGTTGGACACCGTTGGACACCGTTGGACATCGGTGGACATCGTGGGACACCGTTGGACACCGTTGGACATCGTTGGACACCGTTGGACACCGTGGGACAACGTGGGACAACGTGGGACAACGTGGGACAACGTGGGACAACGTGGGACAACGTGGGACAACGTGGGACAACGTGGGACAACGTGGGACAACGTGGGACAACGTGGGACAACGTGGGACACCGCGGGACACCGTTGGACACCGTTGGACATCGTTGGACACCGTTGGACACCGTTGGACACCGTTGGACATCGGTGGACATCGTGGGACACCGTTGGACACCGTTGGACATCGTTGGACACCGTTGGACACCATGGGACAACGTTGGACACCGTTGGACACCGTTGGACACCGTTGGACACCGTTGGACACCGTTGGACATCGGTGGACATCGTGGGACACCGTTGGACACCGTTGGACATCGTTGGACACCGTTGGACACCATGGGACAACGTTGGACACCGTTGGACACCGTTGGACATCGTGGGACAACGTGGGACAACGTGGGACAACGTGGGACAACGTGGGACAACGTGGGACAACGTGGGACAACGTGGGACAACCTGGGACATCGTGGGACAACGTGGGACAACGTGGGACAACGTGGGACAACGTGGGACAACGTGGGACACCGTTGGACACCGTGGGACACCGTTGGACACCGTTGGACATCGTTGGACACAGTGGGACAACGTGGGACAACGTGGGACAACGTGGGACAACGTGGGACAACGTGGGACAACGTGGGACAACGTGGGACAACGTGGGACAACGTGGGACAACGTGGGACAACGTGGGACAACGTGGGACAACGTGGGACAACGTGGGACAACGTAGGACAACGTGGGACATCGTGGGACAACGTGGGACAACGTGGGACAACGTGGAACAACGTGGGACACCGTTGGACACCGTGGGACAACGTGGGGCAACGTGGGACAACGTGGGACACCGTTGGTCACCGTGGGACAACGTGGGACAACGTGGGACATCGTTGGACATCGTTGGACATCGTTGGACACCGTTGGACACCGTTGGACACCGTTGGACACCGTTGGACATCGGTGGACATCGTGGGACACCGTTGGACACCGTTGGACATCGTTGGACACCGTTGGACACCATGGGACAACGTTGGACACCGTTGGACACCGTTGGACATCGTTGGACACAGTGGGACAACGTGGGACAACGTGGGACAACGTGGGACAACGTGGGACAACGTGGGACAACGTGGGACAACGTGGGACAACGTGGGACAACGTGGGACAACGTGGGACAACGTAGGACAACGTGGGACATCGTGGGACAACGTGGGACAACGTGGGACAACGTGGAACAACGTGGGACACCGTTGGACACCGTGGGACAACGTGGGACAACGTGGGACAACGTGGGACACCGTTGGTCACCGTGGGACAACGTGGGACAACGTGGGACAATGTGGGACACCGTTGGACATCGTTGGACATCGTTGGACATCGTTGGACACCGTTGGACACCGTTGGACACCGTTGGACACCGTTGGACATCGGTGGACATCGTGGGACACCGTTGGACACCGTTGGACATCGTTGGACACCGTTGGACACCATGGGACAACGTTGGACACCGTTGGACACCGTTGGACATCGTGGGACAACGTGGGACAACGTGGGACAACGTGGGACAACGTGGGACAACGTGGGACAACGTGGGACAACGTGGGACAACGTGGGACAACCTGGGACATCGTGGGACAACGTGGGACAACGTGGGACAACGTGGGACAACGTGGGACAACGTGGGACACCGTTGGACACCGTGGGACACCGTTGGACACCGTTGGACATCGTTGGACACAGTGGGACAACGTGGGACAACGTGGGACAACGTGGGACAACGTGGGACAACGTGGGACAACGTGGGACAACGTGGGACAACGTGGGACACCGTTGGACACCGTGGGACACCGTTGGACAACGTGGGACAACGTGGGACACCGTTGGACACCGTTGGACATCGTTGGACACCGTTGGACACCGTGGGACAACGTTGGACACCGTTGGACACCGTTGGACATCGTGGGACAACGTGGGACAACGTGGGACAACGTGGGACAACGTGGGACAACGTGGGACAACGTGGGACAACGTGGGACAACGTGGGACAACGTGGGACAACGTGGGACAACGTGGGACAACGTGGGACAACGTGGGACAACGTGGGACAACGTGGGACAACGTGGGACAACGTGGGACAACGTGGGACACCGTTGGACACCGTGGGACACCGTTGGACAACGTGGGACAACGTGGGACAACGTGGGACAACGTGGGACAACGTGGGACACCGTTGGACACCGTGGGACACCGTTGGACACCGTTGGACATCGTTGGACACCGTGGGACAACGTGGGACAACGTGGGACAACGTGGGAAACCATGGAACAACGTGGGACACCGTTGGACACCGTTGGACACCGTGGGACAACGTGGGACAACGTGGGACAACGTGGGACAACGTGGGACAACGTGGGACAATGTGGGACAACGTAGGACAACGTGGGACAACGTGGGACACCGTTGGACATCGTTGGACAACGTGGGACATCGTGCGACAACGTGGGACAACGTGGGACAACGTGGGACAACGTGGGACACCGTTGGACACCGTGGGACAACGTGGGACAACGTGGGACAACGTGGGACAACGTAGGACAACGTGGGACAACGTAGGACAACGTGGGACAACGTGGGACACCGTTGGACATCGTTGGACAACGTGGGACATCGTGGGACAACGTGGGACAACGTGGGACAACGTGGCACAACGTGGGACACCGTTGGACATCGTTGGACAACGTGGGACAACGTGGGACAACGTGGGACATCGTGGGACAACGTGGGACAACGTGGGACACCGTTGGACATCGTTGGACAACGTGGGACAACGTGGGACAACGTGGGACAACGTGGGACAACGTGGGACACCGTTGGACACAGTTGGACATCGTTGGACACCGTTGGACACCGTGGGACAACGTGGGACAACGTGGGACAACGTGGGACAACGTGGGACAACGTGGGACAACGTAGGACAACGTGGGACAACGTGGGACACCGTTGGACATCGTTGGACAACGTGGGACAACGTGGGACACCGTTGGACATCGTTGGACAACGTGGGACATCGTGGGACAACGTGGGACAACGTGGGACAACGTGGGACAACGTGGGACAACGTGGGACACCGTTGGACACCGTTGGACACCGTGGGACACCGTTGGACACCGTTGGACATCGTTGGACACCGTTGGACACCGTTGGACACCGTTGGACACCGTGGGACAACGTGGGACAACGTGGGACAACGTGGGACAACGTGGGACACCGTTGGACATCGTTGGACACCGTGGGACAACGTGGGCAACGTGGGACAACGTGGGACAACGTGGGACAACGTGGGACAACGTGGGACAACGTGGGACACCGTTGGACACCGTGGGACAACGTGGGACAACGTAGGACAACGTGGGACAACGTGGGACAACGTGGGACATCGTGGGACAACGTGGGACAACGTGGGACAACGTGGGACAACGTGGGACAACGTGGGACACCGTTGGACATCGTTGGACACCGTGGGACAACGTGGGACAACGTGGGACAACGTGGGACAACGTGGGACAACGTGGGACAACGTGGGACAACGTGGGACAACGTGGGACAACGTGGGACAACGTGGGACACCGTTGGACACCGTGGGACACCGTTGGACACCGTTGGACATCGTTGGACACCGTGGGACATCGTGGGACAACGTGGGACAACGTGGGACAACGTGGGACAACGTGGGACACCGTTGGACAACGTGGGACACCGTTGGACAACGTGGGACACCGTTGGACATCGTTGGACACCGTGGGACAACGTGGGACAACGTGGGACAACGTGGGACAACGTGGGACAACGTGGGACACCGTTGGACACCGTGGGACACCGTTGGACAACGTGGGACAACGTGGGACAACGTGGGACAACGTGGGACAACGTGGGACACCGTTGGACACCGTGGGACACCGTTGGACACCGTTGGACATCGTTGGACACCGTGGGACAACGTGGGACAACGTGGGACAACGTGGGAAACCATGGAACAACGTGGGACACCGTTGGACACCGTTGGACACCGTGGGACAACGTGGGACAACGTGGGACAACGTGGGACAACGTGGGACAACGTGGGACAATGTGGGACAACGTAGGACAACGTGGGACAACGTGGGACACCGTTGGACATCGTTGGACAACGTGGGACATCGTGGGACAACGTGGGACAACGTGGGACAACGTGGGACATCGTGGGACAACGTGGGACAACGTGGGACAACGTGGGACAACGTGGGACAACGTGGAACACCGTTGGACATCGTTGGACACCGTGGGACAACGTGGGACAACGTGGGACAACGTGGGACAACGTGGGACAACGTGGGACAACGTGGGACAACGTGGGACAACGTGGGACAACGTGGGACAACGTGGGACACCGTTGGACACCGTGGGACACCGTTGGACACCGTTGGACATCGTTGGACACCGTGGGACATCGTGGGACAACGTGGGACAACGTGGGACAACGTGGGACAACGTGGGACACCGTTGGACAACGTGGGACACCGTTGGACAACGTGGGACACCGTTGGACATCGTTGGACACCGTGGGACAACGTGGGACAACGTGGGACAACGTGGGACAACGTGGGACAACGTGGGACACCGTTGGACACCGTGGGACACCGTTGGACAACGTGGGACAACGTGGGACAACGTGGGACAACGTGGGACAACGTGGGACACCGTTGGACACCGTGGGACACCGTTGGACACCGTTGGACATCGTTGGACACCGTGGGACAACGTGGGACAACGTGGGACAACGTGGGAAACCATGGAACAACGTGGGACACCGTTGGACACCGTTGGACACCGTGGGACAACGTGGGACAACGTGGGACAACGTGGGACAACGTGGGACAACGTGGGACAATGTGGGACAACGTAGGACAACGTGGGACAACGTGGGACACCGTTGGACATCGTTGGACAACGTGGGACATCGTGGGACAACGTGGGACAACGTGGGACAACGTGGGACAACGTGGGACACCGTTGGACACCGTGGGACAACGTGGGACAACGTGGGACAACGTGGGACAACGTAGGACAACGTGGGACAACGTAGGACAACGTGGGACAACGTGGGACACCGTTGGACATCGTTGGACAACGTGGGACATCGTGGGACAACGTGGGACAACGTGGGACAACGTGGGACAACGTGGGACACCGTTGGACATCGTTGGACAACGTGGGACAACGTGGGACAACGTGGGACATCGTGGGACAACGTGGGACAACGTGGGACACCGTTGGACATCGTTGGACAACGTGGGACAACGTGGGACAACGTGGGACAACGTGGGACAACGTGGGACACCGTTGGACACAGTTGGACATCGTTGGACACCGTTGGACACCGTGGGACAACGTGGGACAACGTGGGACAACGTGGGACAACGTGGGACAACGTGGGACAACGTAGGACAACGTGGGACAACGTGGGACACCGTTGGACATCGTTGGACAACGTGGGACAACGTGGGACACCGTTGGACATCGTTGGACAACGTGGGACATCGTGGGACAACGTGGGACAACGTGGGACAACGTGGGACAACGTGGGACAACGTGGGACACCGTTGGACACCGTTGGACACCGTGGGACACCGTTGGACACCGTTGGACATCGTTGGACACCGTTGGACACCGTTGGACACCGTTGGACACCGTGGGACAACGTGGGACAACGTGGGACAACGTGGGACAACGTGGGACAACGTGGGACAACGCGGGACAACGTGGGACAACGTGGGACAACGTGGGACAACGTGGGACAACGTGGGACAACGTGGGACACCGTTGGACACCGTGGGACAACGTGGGACAACGTGGGACAACGTGGGACAACGTGGGACAACGTGGGACAACGTGGGACAACGTGGGACAACGTGGGACAACGTGGGACACCGTTGGACACCGTGGGACACCGTTGGACACCGTTGGACATCGTTGGACACCGTGGGACAACGTGGGACAACGTGGGACAACGTGGGACAACGTGGGACAACGTGGGACAACGTGGGACAACGTGGGACATCGTTGGACACCGTTGGACACCGTGGGACAACGTGGGACAACGTGGGACAACGTGGGACAACGTGGGACAACGTGGGACAACGTGGGACACCGTTGGACATCGTTGGACACCGTGGGACAACGTGGGATAACGTGGGACAACGTGGGACAACGTGGGACACCGTTGGACATCGTTGGACACCGTGGGACAACGTGGGACAACGTGGGACAACGTGGGACAACGTGGGACAACGTGGGACAACGTGGGACAACGTGGGACACCGTTGGACACCGTGGGACAACGTGGGACAACGTAGGACAACGTGGGACAACGTGGGACAACGTGGGACATCGTGGGACAACGTGGGACAACGTGGGACAACGTGGGACAACGTGGGACAACGTGGGACACCGTTGGACATCGCTGGACACCGTGGGACAACGTGGGACAACGTGGGACAACGTGGGACAACGTGGGACAACGTGGGACAACGTGGGACAACGTGGGACAACGTGGGACAACGTGGGACAACGTGGGACACCGTTGGACACCGTGGGACACCGTTGGACACCGTTGGACATCGTTGGACACCGTGGGACATCGTGGGACAACGTGGGACAACGTGGGACAACGTGGGACAACGTGGGACAACGTGGGACACCGTTGGACAACGTGGGACACCGTTGGACAACGTGGGACACCGTTGGACAACGTGGGACACCGTTGGACATCGTTGGACACCGTGGGACAACGTGGGACAACGTGGGACAACGTGGGACAACGTGGGACAACGTGGGACATCGTGGGACAACGTGGGACAACGTGGGACAACGTGGGACAACGTGGGACACCGTTGGACAACGTGGGACACCGTTGGGCATCGTTGGACAACGTGGGACAACGTGGGACAACGTGGGACAACGTGGGACACCGTTGGACACCGTGGGACACCGTTGGACACCGTTGGACATCGTTGGACAACGTGGGACAACGTGGGACAACGTGGGACAACGTGGGACAACGTGGGACACCGTTGGACACCGTGGGACACCGTTGGACACCGTTGGACATCGTTGGACACCGTGGGACATCGTGGGACACCGTGGGACAACGTGGGACAACGTGGGACAACGTGGGACACCGTTGGACAACGTGGGACACCGTTGGACAACGTGGGACACCGTTGGACATCGTTGGACACAGTGGGACAACGTGGGACAACGTGGGACAACGTGGGACAACGTGGGACAACGTGGGACATCGTGGGACAACGTGGGACAACGTGGGACAACGTGGGACAACGTGGGACACCGTTGGACAACGTGGGACACCGTTGGACATCGTTGGACAACGTGGGACATCGTGGGACAACGTGGGACAACGTGGGACAACGTGGGACAACGTGGGACACCGTTGGACATCGTTGGACAACGTGGGACAACGTGGGACAACGTGGGACATCGTGGGACAACGTGGGACAACGTGGGACAACGTGGGACAACGTGGGACAACGTGGGACAACGTGGGACAACGTGGGACAACGTGGGACAACGTGGGACAACGTGGGACAACGTGGGACAACGTGGGACAACGTGGGACACCGTTGGACATCGTTGGACACCGTGGGACACCGTTGGACACCGTTGGACATCGTTGGACACCGTGGGACAACGTGGGACAACGTGGGACACCGTTGGACACCGTGGGACAACGTGGGACAACGTGGGACAACGTGGGACAACGTGGGACAACGTGGGACAACGTGGGACAACGTGGGACAACGTGGGACACCGTTGGACACCGTTGGACACCGTGGGACACCGTTGGACACCGTTGGACATCGTTGGACACCGTTGGACACCGTTGGACACCGTTGGACACCGTGGGACAACGTGGGACAACGTGGGACACCGTTGGACACCGTGGGACACCGTTGGACATCGTTGGACATCGTTGGACACCGTGGGACAACGTGGGACAACGTGGGACAACGTGGGACATCGTTGGACATCGTTGGATACCGTGGGACAACGTGGGACAACGTGGGACAACGTGGGACAACGTGGGACAACGTGGGACAACGTGGGACAACGTGGGACAACGTGGGACAACGTGGGACATCGTTGGACAACGTGGGACATCGTGGGACATCGTTGGACATCGTTGGACACCGTGGGACAACGTGGGACAACGTGGGACAACGTGGGACAACGTCGGACAACGTGGGACAACGTGGGACAACGTGGGTCAACGTGGGACAACGTGGGACAACGTGGGACAACGTGGGACAACGTGGGACAACGTGGGACACCGTTGGACATCGTTGGACACCGTGGGACACCGTTGGACACCGTTGGACATCGTTGGACACCGTGGGACAACGTGGGACAACGTGGGACACCGTTGGACACCGTGGGACAACGTGGGACACCGTTGGACATCGTTGGACACCGTGGGACACCGTTGGACACCGTTGGACATCGTTGGACACCGTGGGACAACGTGGGACAACGTGGGACACCGTTGGACACCGTGGGACAACGTGGGACAACGTGGGACAACGTGGGACAACGTGGGACAACGTGGGACAACGTGGGACAACGTGGGACAACGTGGGACAACGTGGGACAACGTGGGACAACGTGGGACAACGTGGGACAACGTGGGACAACGTGGGACAACGTGGGACAACGTGGGACAACGTGGGACACCGTTGGACATCGTTGGACACCGTGGGACACCGTTGGACACCGTTGGACATCGTTGGACACCGTGGGACAACGTGGGACAACGTGGGACACCGTTGGACACCGTGGGACAACGTGGGACAACGTGGGACAACGTGGGACAACGTGGGACAACGTGGGACCACGTAGGACAACGTGGGACAACGTGGGACACCGTTGGACATCGTTGGACAACGTGGGACATCGTGGGACAACGTGGGACAACGTGGGACAACGTGGGACAACGTGGGACACCGTTGGACATCGTTGGACAACGTGGGACAACGTGGGACAACGTGGGACATCGTGGGACAACGTGGGACAACGTGGGACACCGTTGGACATCGTTGGACGACGTGGGACAACGTGGGACAACGTGGGACAACGTGGGACAACGTGGGACACCGTTGGACACCGTTGGACATCGTTGGACACCGTTGGACACCGTGGGACAACGTGGGACAACGTGGGACAACGTGGGACAACGTGGGACAACGTGGGACAACGTGGGACAACGTGGGACAACGTGGGACACCGTTGGACATCGTTGGACAACGTGGGACAACGTGGGACACCGTTGGACATCGTTGGACAACGTGGGACATCGTGGGACAACGTGGGACAACGTGGGACAACGTGGGACAACGTGGGACAACGTGGGACACCGTTGGACACCGTTGGACACCGTGGGACACCGTTGGACACCGTTGGACATCGTTGGACACCGTTGGACACCGTTGGACACCGTTGGACACCGTGGGACAACGTGGGACAACGTGGGACAACGTGGGACAACGTGGGACAACGTGGGACAACGTGGGACAACGTGGGACACCGTTGGACACCGTGGGACAACGTGGGACAACGTGGGACAACGTGGGACAACGTGGGACAACGTGGGACAACGTGGGACAACGTGGGACAACGTGGGACAACGTGGGACAACGTGGGACACCGTTGGACACCGTGGGACACCGTTGGACACCGTTGGACATCGTTGGACACCGTGGGACAACGTGGGACAACGTGGGACAACGTGGGACAACGTGGGACAACGTGGGACAACGTGGGACAACGTGGGACAACGTGGGACAACGTGGGACAACGTGGGACATCGTGGGACAACGTGGGACAACGTGGGACAACGTGGGACAACGTGGGACATCGTTGGACACCGTTGGACACCGTGGGACAACGTGGGACAACGTGGGACAACGTGGGACAACGTGGGACAACGTGGGACAACGTGGGACACCGTTGGACATCGTTGGACACCGTGGGACAACGTGGGACAACGTGGGACACCGTGGGACAACGTGGGACACCGTTGGACATCGTTGGACACCGTGGGACAACGTGGGACAACGTGGGACAACGTGGGACAACGTGGGACAACGTGGGACAACGTGGGACAACGTGGGACAACGTGGGACAACGTGGGACAACGTGGGACACCGTTGGACACCGTTGGACACCGTGGGACACCGTTGGACACCGTTGGACATCGTTGGACACCGTGGGACAACGTGGGACAACGTGGGACACCGTTGGACACCGTGGGACAACGTGGGACAACGTGGGACAACGTGGGACAACGTGGGACAACGTGGGACAACGTAGGACAACGTGGGACAACGTGGGACACCGTTGGACATCGTTGGACAACGTGGGACATCGTGGGACAACGTGGGACAACGTGGGACAACGTGGGACAACGTGGGACACCGTTGGACATCGTTGGACAACGTGGGACAACGTGGGACAACGTGGGACATCGTGGGACAACGTGGGACAACGTGGGACACCGTTGGACATCGTTGGACAACGTGGGACAACGTGGGACAACGTGGGACAACGTGGGACAACGTGGGACACCGTTGGACACAGTTGGACATCGTTGGACACCGTTGGACACCGTGGGACAACGTAGGACAACGTGGGACAACGTGGGACAACGTGGGACAACGTGGGACAACGTAGGACAACGTGGGACAACGTGGGACACCGTTGGACATCGTTGGACAACGTGGGACAACGTGGGACACCGTTGGACATCGTTGGACAACGTGGAACATCGTGGGACAACGTGGGACAACGTGGGACAACGTGGGACAACGTGGGACAACGTGGGACACCGTTGGACACCGTTGGACACCGTGGGACACCGTTGGACACCGTTGGACATCGTTGGACACCGTTGGACACCGTTGGACACCGTTGGACACCGTGGGACAACGTGGGACAACGTGGGACAACGTGGGACAACGTGGGACAACGTGGGACAACGTGGGACAACGTGGGACAACGTGGGACAACGTGGGACAACGTGGGACAACGTGGGACAACGTGGGACACCGTTGGACACCGTTGGACACCGTTGGACACCGTTGGACAACGTGGAACAACGTGGGACAACGTGGGACAACGTGGGACAACGTGGGACATCGTGGGACAACGTGGGACAACGTGGGACAACGTGGGACAACGTGGGACATCGTTGGACACCGTTGGACACCGTGGGACAACGTGGGACACCGTTGGACAACGTGGGACACCGTTGGACAACGTGGGACACCGTTGGACATCGTTGGACACCGTGGGACAACGTGGGACAACGTGGGACAACGTGGGACAACGTGGGACAACGTGGGACACCGTTGGACACCGTGGGACACCGTTGGACAACGTGGGACAACGTGGGACAACGTGGGACAACGTGGGACAACGTGGGACACCGTTGGACACCGTGGGACACCGTTGGACACCGTTGGACATCGTTGGACACCGTGGGACAACGTGGGACAACGTGGGACAACGTGGGAAACCATGGAACAACGTGGGACACCGTTGGACACCGTTGGACACCGTGGGACAACGTGGGACAACGTGGGACAACGTGGGACAACGTGGGACAACGTGGGACAATGTGGGACAACGTAGGACAACGTGGGACAACGTGGGACACCGTTGGACATCGTTGGACAACGTGGGACATCGTGGGACAACGTGGGACAACGTGGGACAACGTGGGACAACGTGGGACACCGTTGGACACCGTGGGACAACGTGGGACAACGTGGGACAACGTGGGACAACGTAGGACAACGTGGGACAACGTAGGACAACGTGGGACAACGTGGGACACCGTTGGACATCGTTGGACAACGTGGGACATCGTGGGACAACGTGGGACAACGTGGGACAACGTGGGACAACGTGGGACACCGTTGGACATCGTTGGACAACGTGGGACAACGTGGGACAACGTGGGACATCGTGGGACAACGTGGGACAACGTGGGACACCGTTGGACATCGTTGGACAACGTGGGACAACGTGGGACAACGTGGGACAACGTGGGACAACGTGGGACACCGTTGGACACAGTTGGACATCGTTGGACACCGTTGGACACCGTGGGACAACGTGGGACAACGTGGGACAACGTGGGACAACGTGGGACAACGTGGGACAACGTAGGACAACGTGGGACAACGTGGGACACCGTTGGACATCGTTGGACAACGTGGGACAACGTGGGACACCGTTGGACATCGTTGGACAACGTGGGACATCGTGGGACAACGTGGGACAACGTGGGACAACGTGGGACAACGTGGGACAACGTGGGACACCGTTGGACACCGTTGGACACCGTGGGACACCGTTGGACACCGTTGGACATCGTTGGACACCGTTGGACACCGTTGGACACCGTTGGACACCGTGGGACAACGTGGGACAACGTGGGACAACGTGGGACAACGTGGGACAACGTGGGACAACGTGGGACAACGTGGGACAACGTGGGACAACGTGGGACAACGTGGGACAACGTGGGACAACGTGGGACACCGTTGGACACCGTGGGACAACGTGGGACAACGTGGGACAACGTGGGACAACGTGGGACAACGTGGGACAACGTGGGACAACGTGGGACAACGTGGGACAACGTGGGACACCGTTGGACACCGTGGGACACCGTTGGACACCGTTGGACATCGTTGGACACCGTGGGACAACGTGGGACAACGTGGGACAACGTGGGACAACGTGGGACAACGTGGGACAACGTGGGACAACGTGGGACATCGTTGGACACCGTTGGACACCGTGGGACAACGTGGGACAACGTGGGACAACGTGGGACAACGTGGGACAACGTGGGACAACGTGGGACACCGTTGGACATCGTTGGACACCGTGGGACAACGTGGGATAACGTGGGACAACGTGGGACAACGTGGGACACCGTTGGACATCGTTGGACACCGTGGGACAACGTGGGACAACGTGGGACAACGTGGGACAACGTGGGACAACGTGGGACAACGTGGGACAACGTGGGACACCGTTGGACACCGTGGGACAACGTGGGACAACGTAGGACAACGTGGGACAACGTGGGACAACGTGGGACATCGTGGGACAACGTGGGACAACGTGGGACAACGTGGGACAACGTGGGACAACGTGGGACACCGTTGGACATCGCTGGACACCGTGGGACAACGTGGGACAACGTGGGACAACGTGGGACAACGTGGGACAACGTGGGACAACGTGGGACAACGTGGGACAACGTGGGACAACGTGGGACAACGTGGGACACCGTTGGACACCGTGGGACACCGTTGGACACCGTTGGACATCGTTGGACACCGTGGGACATCGTGGGACAACGTGGGACAACGTGGGACAACGTGGGACAACGTGGGACACCGTTGGACAACGTGGGACACCGTTGGACAACGTGGGACACCGTTGGACAACGTGGGACACCGTTGGACATCGTTGGACACCGTGGGACAACGTGGGACAACGTGGGACAACGTGGGACAACGTGGGACAACGTGGGACATCGTGGGACAACGTGGGACAACGTGGGACAACGTGGGACAACGTGGGACACCGTTGGACAACGTGGGACACCGTTGGGCATCGTTGGACAACGTGGGACAACGTGGGACAACGTGGGACAACGTGGGACACCGTTGGACACCGTGGGACACCGTTGGACACCGTTGGACATCGTTGGACAACGTGGGACAACGTGGGACAACGTGGGACAACGTGGGACAACGTGGGACACCGTTGGACACCGTGGGACACCGTTGGACACCGTTGGACATCGTTGGACACCGTGGGACATCGTGGGACAACGTGGGACAACGTGGGACACCGTTGGACAACGTGGGACACCGTTGGACATCGTTGGACACCGTGGGACAACGTGGGACAACGTGGGACAACGTGGGACAACGTGGGACAACGTGGGACACCGTTGGACACCGTGGGACACCGTTGGACAACGTGGGACAACGTGGGACAACGTGGGACAACGTGGGACAACGTGGGACACCGTTGGACACCGTGGGACACCGTTGGACACCGTTGGACATCGTTGGACACCGTGGGACAACGTGGGACAACGTGGGACAACGTGGGAAACCATGGAACAACGTGGGACACCGTTGGACACCGTTGGACACCGTGGGACAACGTGGGACAACGTGGGACAACGTGGGACAACGTGGGACAACGTGGGACAATGTGGGACAACGTAGGACAACGTGGGACAACGTGGGACACCGTTGGACATCGTTGGACAACGTGGGACATCGTGGGACAACGTGGGACAACGTGGGACAACGTGGGACAACGTGGGACACCGTTGGACACCGTGGGACAACGTGGGACAACGTGGGACAACGTGGGACAACGTAGGACAACGTGGGACAACGTAGGACAACGTGGGACAACGTGGGACACCGTTGGACATCGTTGGACAACGTGGGACATCGTGGGACAACGTGGGACAACGTGGGACAACGTGGGACAACGTGGGACACCGTTGGACATCGTTGGACAACGTGGGACAACGTGGGACAACGTGGGACATCGTGGGACAACGTGGGACAACGTGGGACACCGTTGGACATCGTTGGACAACGTGGGACAACGTGGGACAACGTGGGACAACGTGGGACAACGTGGGACACCGTTGGACACAGTTGGACATCGTTGGACACCGTTGGACACCGTGGGACAACGTGGGACAACGTGGGACAACGTGGGACAACGTGGGACAACGTGGGACAACGTAGGACAACGTGGGACAACGTGGGACACCGTTGGACATCGTTGGACAACGTGGGACAACGTGGGACACCGTTGGACATCGTTGGACAACGTGGGACATCGTGGGACAACGTGGGACAACGTGGGACAACGTGGGACAACGTGGGACAACGTGGGACACCGTTGGACACCGTTGGACACCGTGGGACACCGTTGGACACCGTTGGACATCGTTGGACACCGTTGGACACCGTTGGACACCGTTGGACACCGTGGGACAACGTGGGACAACGTGGGACAACGTGGGACAACGTGGGACAACGTGGGACAACGTGGGACAACGTGGGACAACGTGGGACAACGTGGGACAACGTGGGACAACGTGGGACAACGTGGGACACCGTTGGACACCGTGGGACAACGTGGGACAACGTGGGACAACGTGGGACAACGTGGGACAACGTGGGACAACGTGGGACAACGTGGGACAACGTGGGACAACGTGGGACACCGTTGGACACCGTGGGACACCGTTGGACACCGTTGGACATCGTTGGACACCGTGGGACAACGTGGGACAACGTGGGACAACGTGGGACAACGTGGGACAACGTGGGACAACGTGGGACAACGTGGGACATCGTTGGACACCGTTGGACACCGTGGGACAACGTGGGACAACGTGGGACAACGTGGGACAACGTGGGACAACGTGGGACAACGTGGGACACCGTTGGACATCGTTGGACACCGTGGGACAACGTGGGATAACGTGGGACAACGTGGGACAACGTGGGACACCGTTGGACATCGTTGGACACCGTGGGACAACGTGGGACAACGTGGGACAACGTGGGACAACGTGGGACAACGTGGGACAACGTGGGACAACGTGGGACACCGTTGGACACCGTGGGACAACGTGGGACAACGTAGGACAACGTGGGACAACGTGGGACAACGTGGGACATCGTGGGACAACGTGGGACAACGTGGGACAACGTGGGACAACGTGGGACAACGTGGGACACCGTTGGACATCGCTGGACACCGTGGGACAACGTGGGACAACGTGGGACAACGTGGGACAACGTGGGACAACGTGGGACAACGTGGGACAACGTGGGACAACGTGGGACAACGTGGGACAACGTGGGACACCGTTGGACACCGTGGGACACCGTTGGACACCGTTGGACATCGTTGGACACCGTGGGACATCGTGGGACAACGTGGGACAACGTGGGACAACGTGGGACAACGTGGGACACCGTTGGACAACGTGGGACACCGTTGGACAACGTGGGACACCGTTGGACAACGTGGGACACCGTTGGACATCGTTGGACACCGTGGGACAACGTGGGACAACGTGGGACAACGTGGGACAACGTGGGACAACGTGGGACATCGTGGGACAACGTGGGACAACGTGGGACAACGTGGGACAACGTGGGACACCGTTGGACAACGTGGGACACCGTTGGGCATCGTTGGACAACGTGGGACAACGTGGGACAACGTGGGACAACGTGGGACACCGTTGGACACCGTGGGACACCGTTGGACACCGTTGGACATCGTTGGACAACGTGGGACAACGTGGGACAACGTGGGACAACGTGGGACAACGTGGGACACCGTTGGACACCGTGGGACACCGTTGGACACCGTTGGACATCGTTGGACACCGTGGGACATCGTGGGACAACGTGGGACAACGTGGGACAACGTGGGACAACGTGGGACACCGTTGGACAACGTGGGACACCGTTGGACAACGTGGGACACCGTTGGACATCGTTGGACACCGTGGGACAACGTGGGACAACGTGGGACAACGTGGGACAACGTGGGACAACGTGGGACATCGTGGGACAACGTGGGACAACGTGGGACAACGTGGGACAACGTGGGACACCGTTGGACAACGTGGGACACCGTTGGACATCGTTGGACAACGTGGGACATCGTGGGACAACGTGGGACAACGTGGGACAACGTGGGACAACGTGGGACACCGTTGGACATCGTTGGACAACGTGGGACAACGTGGGACAACGTGGGACATCGTGGGACAACGTGGGACAACGTGGGACAACGTGGGACAACGTGGGACAACGTGGGACAACGTGGGACAACGTGGGACAACGTGGGACAACGTGGGACAACGTGGGACAACGTGGGACAACGTGGGACAACGTGGGACACCGTTGGACATCGTTGGACACCGTGGGACACCGTTGGACACCGTTGGACATCGTTGGACACCGTGGGACAACGTGGGACAACGTGGGACACCGTTGGACACCGTGGGACAACGTGGGACAACGTGGGACAACGTGGGACAACGTGGGACAACGTGGGACAACGTGGGACAACGTGGGACAACGTGGGACACCGTTGGACACCGTTGGACACCGTGGGACACCGTTGGACACCGTTGGACATCGTTGGACACCGTTGGACACCGTTGGACACCGTTGGACACCGTGGGACAACGTGGGACAACGTGGGACATCGTTGGACACCGTTGGACACCGTGGGACAACGTGGGACAACGTGGGACAACGTGGGACACCGTTGGACACCGTTGGACATCGTTGGACACCGTTGGACACCGTGGGACACCGTTGGACATCGTTGGACATCGTTGGACACCGTGGGACAACGTGGGACAACGTGGGACAACGTGGGACATCGTTGGACATCGTTGGATACCGTGGGACAACGTGGGACAACGTGGGACAACGTGGGACAACGTGGGACAACGTGGGACATCGTTGGACAACGTGGGACATCGTGGGACATCGTTGGACATCGTTGGACACCGTGGGACAACGTGGGACAACGTGGGACATCGTTGGACAACGTGGGACATCGTGGGACATCGTTGGACATCGTTGGACACCGTGGGACAACGTGGGACAACGTGGGACAACGTGGGACAACGTCGGACAACGTGGGACAACGTGGGACAACGTGGGTCAACGTGGGACAACGTGGGACAACGTGGGACAACGTGGGACAACGTGGGACAACGTGGGACACCGTTGGACATCGTTGGACACCGTGGGACACCGTTGGACACCGTTGGACATCGTTGGACACCGTGGGACAACGTGGGACAACGTGGGACACCGTTGGACACCGTGGGACAACGTGGGACACCGTTGGACATCGTTGGACACCGTGGGACACCGTTGGACACCGTTGGACATCGTTGGACACCGTGGGACAACGTGGGACAACGTGGGACACCGTTGGACACCGTGGGACAACGTGGGACAACGTGGGACAACGTGGGACAACGTGGGACAACGTGGGACAACGTGGGACAACGTGGGACAACGTGGGACAACGTGGGACAACGTGGGACAACGTGGGACAACGTGGGACAACGTGGGACAACGTGGGACAACGTGGGACAACGTGGGACAACGTGGGACACCGTTGGACATCGTTGGACACCGTGGGATACCGTTGGACACCGTTGGACATCGTTGGACACCGTGGGACAACGTGGGACAACGTGGGACACCGTTGGACACCGTGGGACAACGTGGGACAACGTGGGACAACGTGGGACAACGTGGGACAACGTGGGACCACGTAGGACAACGTGGGACAACGTGGGACACCGTTGGACATCGTTGGACAACGTGGGACATCGTGGGACAACGTGGGACAACGTGGGACAACGTGGGACAACGTGGGACACCGTTGGACATCGTTGGACAACGTGGGACAACGTGGGACAACGTGGGACATCGTGGGACAACGTGGGACAACGTGGGACACCGTTGGACATCGTTGGACGACGTGGGACAACGTGGGACAACGTGGGACAACGTGGGACAACGTGGGACACCGTTGGACACAGTTGGACATCGTTGGACACCGTTGGACACCGTGGGACAACGTGGGACAACGTGGGACAACGTGGGACAACGTGGGACAACGTGGGACAACGTAGGACAACGTGGGACAACGTGGGACACCGTTGGACATCGTTGGACAACGTGGGACAACGTGGGACACCGTTGGACATCGTTGGACAACGTGGGACATCGTGGGACAACGTGGGACAACGTGGGACAACGTGGGACAACGTGGGACAACGTGGGACACCGTTGGACACCGTTGGACACCGTGGGACACCGTTGGACACCGTTGGACATCGTTGGACACCGTTGGACACCGTTGGACACCGTTGGACACCGTGGGACAACGTGGGACAACGTGGGACAACGTGGGACAACGTGGGACAACGTGGGACAACGTGGGACACCGTTGGACACCGTGGGACAACGTGGGACAACGTGGGACAACGTGGGACAACGTGGGACAACGTGGGACAACGTGGGACAACGTGGGACAACGTGGGACAACGTGGGACAACGTGGGACACCGTTGGACACCGTGGGACACCGTTGGACACCGTTGGACATCGTTGGACACCGTGGGACAACGTGGGACAACGTGGGACAACGTGGGACAACGTGGGACAACGTGGGACAACGTGGAACAACGTGGGACAACGTGGGACAACGTGGGACAACGTGGGACATCGTGGGACAACGTGGGACAACGTGGGACAACGTGGGACAACGTGGGACATCGTTGGACACCGTTGGACACCGTGGGACAACGTGGGACAACGTGGGACAACGTGGGACAACGTGGGACAACGTGGGACAACGTGGGACACCGTTGGACATCGTTGGACACCGTGGGACAACGTGGGACAACGTGGGACACCGTGGGACAACGTGGGACACCGTTGGACATCGTTGGACACCGTGGGACAACGTGGGACAACGTGGGACAACGTGGGACAACGTGGGACAACGTGGGACAACGTGGGACAACGTGGGACAACGTGGGACAACGTGGGACAACGTGGGACACCGTTGGACATCGTTGGACACCGTGGGACACCGTTGGACACCGTTGGACATCGTTGGACACCGTGGGACAACGTGGGACAACGTGGGACACCGTTGGACACCGTGGGACAACGTGGGACAACGTGGGACAACGTGGGACAACGTGGGACAACGTGGGACAACGTAGGACAACGTGGGACAACGTGGGACACCGTTGGACATCGTTGGACAACGTGGGACATCGTGGGACAACGTGGGACAACGTGGGACAACGTGGGACAACGTGGGACACCGTTGGACATCGTTGGACAACGTGGGACAACGTGGGACAACGTGGGACATCGTGGGACAACGTGGGACAACGTGGGACACCGTTGGACATCGTTGGACAACGTGGGACAACGTGGGACAACGTGGGACAACGTGGGACAACGTGGGACACCGTTGGACACAGTTGGACATCGTTGGACACCGTTGGACACCGTGGGACAACGTAGGACAACGTGGGACAACGTGGGACAACGTGGGACAACGTGGGACAACGTGGGACAACGTGGGACAACGTGGGACACCGTTGGACATCGTTGGACAACGTGGGACAACGTGGGACACCGTTGGACATCGTTGGACAACGTGGAACATCGTGGGACAACGTGGGACAACGTGGGACAACGTGGGACAACGTGGGACAACGTGGGACACCGTTGGACACCGTTGGACACCGTGGGACACCGTTGGACACCGTTGGACATCGTTGGACACCGTTGGACACCGTTGGACACCGTTGGACACCGTGGGACAACGTGGGACAACGTGGGACAACGTGGGACAACGTGGGACAACGTGGGACAACGTGGGACAACGTGGGACAACGTGGGACAACGTGGGACAACGTGGGACAACGTGGGACAACGTGGGACACCGTTGGACACCGTTGGACACCGTTGGACACCGTTGGACAACGTGGAACAACGTGGGACAACGTGGGACAACGTGGGACAACGTGGGACATCGTGGGACAACGTGGGACAACGTGGGACAACGTGGGACAACGTGGGACATCGTTGGACACCGTTGGACACCGTGGGACAACGTGGGACAACGTGGGACAACGTGGGACAACGTGGGACAACGTGGGACAACGTGGGACAACGTGGGACACCGTTGGACATCGTTGGACACCGTGGGACACCGTTGGACACCGTTGGACATCGTTGGACACCGTGGGACAACGTGGGACAACGTGGGACACCGTTGGACACCGTGGGACAACGTGGGACAACGTGGGACAACGTGGGACAACGTGGGACAACGTGGGACAACGTGGGACAACGTGGGACAACGTGGGACACCGTTGGACACCGTTGGACACCGTGGGACACCGTTGGACACCGTTGGACAACGTGGGACAACGTGGGACAACGTGGGACAACGTGGGACAACGTGGGACACCGTTGGACACCGTTGGACACCGTGGGACACCGTTGGACACCGTTGGACATCGTTGGACACCGTTGGACACCGTTGGACACCTTTGGACACCGTGGGACAACGTGGGACAACGTGGGACATCGTTGGACACCGTTGGACACCGTGGGACAACGTGGGACAACGTGGGACAACGTGGGACACCGTTGGACACCGTTGGACATCGTTGGACACCGTTGGACACCGTGGGACACCGTTGGACATCGTTGGACATCGTTGGACACCGTGGGACAACGTGGGACAACGTGGGACAACGTGGGACATCGTTGGACATCGTTGGACACCGTGGGACAACGTGGGACAACGTGGGACAACGTGGGACAACGTGGGACAACGTGGGACAACGTGGGACAACGTGGGACAACGTGGGACAACGTGGGACAACGTGGGACATCGTTGGACAACGTGGGACATCGTGGGACATCGTTGGACATCGTTGGACACCGTGGGACAACGTGGGACAACGTGGGACAACGTGGGACAACGTGGGACAACGTGGGACAACGTGGGACAACGTGGGTCAACGTGGGACAACGTGGGACAACGTGGGACAACGTGGGACAACGTGGGACAACGTGGGACACCGTTGGACATCGTTGGACACCGTGGGACACCGTTGGACACCGTTGGACATCGTTGGACACCGTGGGACAACGTGGGACAACGTGGGACACCGTTGGACACCGTGGGACAACGTGGGACACCGTTGGACATCGTTGGACACCGTGGGACACCGTTGGACACCGTTGGACATCGTTGGACACCGTGGGACAACGTGGGACAACGTGGGACACCGTTGGACACCGTGGGACAACGTGGGACAACGTGGGACAACGTGGGACAACGTGGGACAACGTGGGACAACGTGGGACAACGTGGGACAACGTGGGACAACGTGGGACAACGTGGGACAACGTGGGACAACGTGGGACAACGTGGGACAACGTGGGACAACGTGGGACAACGTGGGACAACGTGGGACACCGTTGGACATCGTTGGACACCGTGGGACACCGTTGGACACCGTTGGACATCGTTGGACACCGTGGGACAACGTGGGACAACGTGGGACACCGTTGGACACCGTGGGACAACGTGGGACAACGTGGGACAACGTGGGACAACGTGGGACAACGTGGGACCACGTAGGACAACGTGGGACAACGTGGGACACCGTTGGACATCGTTGGACAACGTGGGACATCGTGGGACAACGTGGGACAACGTGGGACAACGTGGGACAACGTGGGACACCGTTGGACATCGTTGGACAACGTGGGACAACGTGGGACAACGTGGGACATCGTGGGACAACGTGGGACAACGTGGGACACCGTTGGACATCGTTGGACGACGTGGGACAACGTGGGACAACGTGGGACAACGTGGGACAACGTGGGACACCGTTGGACACAGTTGGACATCGTTGGACACCGTTGGACACCGTGGGACAACGTGGGACAACGTGGGACAACGTGGGACAACGTGGGACAACGTGGGACAACGTAGGACAACGTGGGACAACGTGGGACACCGTTGGACATCGTTGGACAACGTGGGACAACGTGGGACACCGTTGGACATCGTTGGACAACGTGGGACATCGTGGGACAACGTGGGACAACGTGGGACAACGTGGGACAACGTGGGACAACGTGGGACACCGTTGGACACCGTTGGACACCGTGGGACACCGTTGGACACCGTTGGGCATCGTTGGACACCGTTGGACACCGTTGGACACCGTTGGACACCGTGGGACAACGTGGGACAACGTGGGACAACGTGGGACAACGTGGGACAACGTGGGACAACGTGGGACAACGTGGGACACCGTTGGACACCGTGGGACAACGTGGGACAACGTGGGACAACGTGGGACAACGTGGGACAACGTGGGACAACGTGGGACAACGTGGGACAACGTGGGACAACGTGGGACAACGTGGGACACCGTTGGACACCGTGGGACACCGTTGGACACCGTTGGACATCGTTGGACACCGTGGGACAACGTGGGACAACGTGGGACAACGTGGGACAACGTGGGACAACGTGGGACAACGTGGAACAACGTGGGACAACGTGGGACAACGTGGGACAACGTGGGACATCGTGGGACAACGTGGGACAACGTGGGACAACGTGGGACAACGTGGGACATCGTTGGACACCGTTGGACACCGTGGGACAACGTGGGACAACGTGGGACAACGTGGGACAACGTGGGACAACGTGGGACAACGTGGGACAACGTGGGACACCGTTGGACATCGTTGGACACCGTGGGACAACGTGGGACAACGTGGGACAACGTGGGACAACGTGGGACACCGTTGGACATCGTTGGACACCGTGGGACAACGTGGGACAACGTGGGACAACGTGGGACAACGTGGGACAACGTGGGACAACGTGGGACAACGTGGGACAACGTGGGACAACGTGGGACACCGTTGGACATCGTTGGACACCGTGGGACACCGTTGGACACCGTTGGACATCGTTGGACACCGTGGGACAACGTGGGACAACGTGGGACACCGTTGGACACCGTGGGACAACGTGGGACAACGTGGGACAACGTGGGACAACGTGGGACAACGTGGGACAACGTAGGACAACGTGGGACAACGTGGGACACCGTTGGACATCGTTGGACAACGTGGGACATCGTGGGACAACGTGGGACAACGTGGGACAACGTGGGACAACGTGGGACACCGTTGGACATCGTTGGACAACGTGGGACAACGTGGGACAACGTGGGACATCGTGGGACAACGTGGGACAACGTGGGACACCGTTGGACATCGTTGGACAACGTGGGACACCGTTGGACATCGTTGGACAACGTGGGACAACGTGGGACAACGTGGGACAACGTGGGACAACGTGGGACACCGTTGGACACAGTTGGACATCGTTGGACACCGTTGGACACCGTGGGACAACGTGGGACAACGTGGGACAACGTGGGACAACGTGGGACAACGTGGGACAACGTAGGACAACGTGGGACAACGTGGGACACCGTTGGACATCGTTGGACAACGTGGGACAACGTGGGACACCGTTGGACATCGTTGGACAACGTGGAACATCGTGGGACAACGTGGGACAACGTGGGACAACGTGGGACAACGTGGGACAACGTGGGACACCGTTGGACACCGTTGGACACCGTGGGACACCGTTGGACACCGTTGGACATCGTTGGACACCGTTGGACACCGTTGGACACCGTTGGACACCGTGGGACAACGTGGGACAACGTGGGACAACGTGGGACAACGTGGGACAACGTGGGACAACGTGGGACAACGTGGGACAACGTGGGACAACGTGGGACAACGTGGGACAACGTGGGACAACGTGGGACACCGTTGGACACCGTGGGACAACGTGGGACAACGTGGGACAACGTGGGACAACGTGGGACAACGTGGGACAACGTGGGACAACGTGGGACAACGTGGGACAACGTGGGACAACGTGGGACACCGTTGGACACCGTGGGACACCGTTGGACACCGTTGGACATCGTTGGACACCGTGGGACAACGTGGGACAACGTGGGACAACGTGGGACAACGTGGGACAACGTGGGACAACGTGGGACAACGTGGGACAACGTGGGACAACGTGGGACAACGTGGGACATCGTGGGACATCGTTGGACACCGTGGGACAACGTGGGACAACGTGGGACAACGTGGGACAACGTGGGACAACGTGGGACAACGTGGGACAACGTGGGACAACGTGGGACAACGTGGGACAACGTGGGACACCGTTGGACACCGTGGGACACCGTTGGACACCGTTGGACATCGTTGGACACCGTGGGACATCGTGGGACAACGTGGGACAACGTGGGACAACGTGGGACAACGTGGGACACCGTTGGACAACGTGGGTCACCGCTGGACATCGTTGGACACCGTGGGACAACGTGGGACAACGTGGGACAACGTGGGACAACGTGGGACAACGTGGGACATCGTGGGACAACGTGGGACAACGTGGGACAACGTGGGACAACGTGGGACACCGTTGGACAACGTGGGACACCGTTGGGCATCGTTGGACACCGTGGGACAACGTGGGACAACGTGGGACAACGTGGGACAACGTGGGACAACGTGGGACAACGTGGGACAACGTGGGACAACGTGGGACATCGTGGGACAACGTGGGACAACGTGGGACAACGTGGGACAACGTGGGACAACGTGGGACACCGTTGGACATCGTTGGACACCGTGGGACAACGTGGGACAACGTGGGACAACGTGGGACACCGTTGGACACCGTTGGACATCGTTGGACACCGGTGGACACCGTGGGACAACGTGGGACAACGTGGGACAACGTGGGACAACGTGGGACAACGTGGGACAACGTGGGACAACGTGGGACAACGTGGGACAACGTGGGACAACGTGGGACATCGTGGGACAACGTGGGACAACGTGGGACAACGTGGGACAACGTGGGACACCGTTGGACAACGTGGGACACCGTTGGACATCGTTGGACACCGTGGGACAACGTGGGACACCGTTGGACACCGTTGTACATCGTTGGACATCGTTGGACATCGTGGGACACCGTTGGACATCGTTGGACATCGTTGGACACCGTTGGACATCGTTGGACATCGTTGGACATCGTTGGACACCGTTGGACACCGTTGGACACCGTTGGACACCGTTGGACATCGGTGGACATCGTGGGACACCGTTGGACACCGTTGGACATCGTTGGACACCGTTGGACACCGTGGGACAACGTGGGACAACGTGGGACAACGTGGGACAACGTGGGACAACGTGGGACAACGTGGGACAACGTGGGACACCGTTGGACACCGTGGGACACCGTTGGACAACGTGGGACAACGTGGGACAACGTGGGACAACGTGGGACAACGTGGGAAACCATGGAACAACGTGGGACAACGTGGGACAACGTGGGACAACGTGGGACAACGTGGGACACCGTTGGACACCGTGGGACAACGTGGGACAACGTGGGACAACGTGGGACACCGTTGGACACCGTTGGACATCGTTGGACACCGTTGTACATCGTTGGACATCGTTGGACATCGTTGGACATCGTTGGACACCGTTGGACATCGTTGGACATCGTTGGACATCGTTGGACACCGTTGGACACCGTTGGACACCGTTGGACACCGTTGGACATCGGTGGACATCGTGGGACACCGTTGGACACCGTTGGACATCGTTGGACACCGTTGGACACCGTGGGACAACGTGGGACAACGTGGGACAACGTGGGACAACGTGGGACAACGTGGGACAACGTGGGACAACGTGGGACAACGTGGGACAACGTGGGACACCGTTGGACACCGTGGGACACCGTTGGACACCGTTGGACATCGTTGGACACCGTGGGACAACGTGGGACAACGTGGGACAACGCGGGACAACGTGGGACAACGTGGGACAACGTGGGACAACGTGGGACAACGTGGGACATCGTTGGACACCGTTGGACAACGTGGGACAACGTGGGACACCGTTGGACATCGTTGGACAACGTGGGACATCGTGGGACAACGTGGGACAACGTGGGACAACGTGGGACAACGTGGGACACCGTTGGACATCGTTGGACAACGTGGGACAACGTGGGACAACGTGGGACATCGTGGGACAACGTGGGACAACGTAGGACACCGTTGGACATCGTTGGACAACGTGGGACAACGTGGGACAACGTGGGACAACGTGGGACAACGTGGGACACCGTTGGACACAGTTGGACATCGTTGGACACCGTTGGACACCGTGGGACAACGTGGGACAACGTGGGACAACGTGGGACAACGTGGGACAACGTGGGACAACGTAGGACAACGTGGGACAACGTGGGACACCGTTGGACATCGTTGGACAACGTGGGACAACGTGGGACACCGTTGGACATCGTTGGACAACGTGGAACATCGTGGGACAACGTGGGACAACGTGGGACAACGTGGGACAACGTGGGACAACGTGGGACACCGTTGGACACCGTTGGACACCGTGGGACACCGTTGGACACCGTTGGACATCGTTGGACACCGTTGGACACCGTTGGACACCGTTGGACACCGTGGGACAACGTGGGACAACGTGGGACAACGTGGGACAACGTGGGACAACGTGGGACAACGTGGGACAACGTGGGACAACGTGGGACAACGTGGGACAACGTGGGACAACGTGGGACAACGTGGGACAACGTGGGACACCGTTGGACACCGTGGGACAACGTGGGACAACGTGGGACAACGTGGGACAACGTGGGACAACGTGGGACAACGTGGGACAACGTGGGACAACGTGGGACAACGTGGGACAACGTGGGACACCGTTGGACACCGTGGGACACCGTGGGACACCGTTGGACACCGTTGGACACCGTGGGACACCGTTGGACACCGTTGGACATCGTTGGACACCGTTGGACACCGTTGGACACCGTTGGACACCGTGGGACAACGTGGGACAACGTGGGACAACGTGGGACAACGTGGGACAACGTGGGACAACGTGGGACAACGTGGGACAACGTGGGACAACGTGGGACAACGTGGGACAACGTGGGACAACGTGGGACAACGTGGGACACCGTTGGACACCGTGGGACAACGTGGGACAACGTGGGACAACGTGGGACAACGTGGGACAACGTGGGACAACGTGGGACAACGTGGGACAACGTGGGACAACGTGGGACAACGTGGGACACCGTTGGACACCGTGGGACACCGTTGGACACCGTTGGACATCGTTGGACACCGTGGGACAACGTGGGACAACGTGGGACAACGTGGGACAACGTGGGACAACGTGGGACAACGTGGAACAACGTGGGACAACGTGGGACAACGTGGGACAACGTGGGACAACGTGGGACAACGTGGGACAACGTGGGACAACGTGGAACAACGTGGGACAACGTGGGACAACGTGGGACAACGTGGGACATCGTGGGACATCGTTGGACACCGTGGGACAACGTGGGACAACGTGGGACAACGTGGGACAACGTGGGACAACGTGGGACAACGTGGGACAACGTGGGACAACGTGGGACAACGTGGGACAACGTGGGACACCGTTGGACACCGTGGGACACCGTTGGACACCGTTGGACATCGTTGGACACCGTGGGACATCGTGGGACAACGTGGGACAACGTGGGACAACGTGGGACAACGTGGGACAACGTGGGACAACGTGGGACACCGTTGGACACCGTGGGACACCGTTGGACACCGTTGGACATCGTTGGACACCGTGGGACAACGTGGGACAACGTGGGACAACGTGGGACAACGTGGGACAACGTGGGACAACGTGGAACAACGTGGGACAACGTGGGACAACGTGGGACAACGTGGGACATCGTGGGACATCGTTGGACACCGTGGGACAACGTGGGACAACGTGGGACAACGTGGGACAACGTGGGACAACGTGGGACAACGTGGGACAACGTGGGACAACGTGGGACAACGTGGGACAACGTGGGACACCGTTGGACACCGTGGGACACCGTTGGACACCGTTGGACATCGTTGGACACCGTGGGACATCGTGGGACAACGTGGGACAACGTGGGACAACGTGGGACAACGTGGGACACCGTTGGACAACGTGGGACACCGTGGGACAACGTGGGACAACGTGGGACAACGTGGGACAACGTGGGACAACGTGGGACAACGTGGGACAACGTGGGACAACGTGGGACACCGTTGGACATCGTTGGACACCGTGGGACAACGTGGGACAACGTGGGACAACGTGGGACACCGTTGGACACCGTTGGACATCGTTGGACACCGGTGGACACCGTGGGACAACGTGGGACAACGTGGGACAACGTGGGACAACGTGGGACAACGTGGGACAACGTGGGACAACGTGGGACACCGTTGGACACCGTGGGACACCGTTGGACACCGTTGGACATCGTTGGACACCGTGGGACAACGTGGGACAACGTGGGACAACGTGGGACAACGTGGGACAACGTGGGACAACGTGGGACAACGTGGGACAACGTGGGACAACGTGGGACAACGTGGGACATCGTGGGACATCGTTGGACACCGTGGGACAACGTGGGACAACGTGGGACAACGTGGGACAACGTGGGACAACGTGGGACAACGTGGGACAACGTGGGACAACGTGGGACAACGTGGGACAACGTGGGACACCGTTGGACACCGTGGGACACCGTTGGACACCGTTGGACATCGTTGGACACCGTGGGACATCGTGGGACAACGTGGGACAACGTGGGACAACGTGGGACAACGTGGGACACCGTTGGACAACGTGGGACACCGTGGGACAACGTGGGACAACGTGGGACAACGTGGGACAACGTGGGACAACGTGGGACAACGTGGGACAACGTGGGACAACGTGGGACACCGTTGGACAACGTGGGACAACGTGGGACAACGTGGGACACCGTTGGACACCGTTGGACATCGTTGGACACCGGTGGACACCGTGGGACAACGTGGGACAACGTGGGACAACGTGGGACAACGTGGGACAACGTGGGACAACGTGGGACAACGTGGGACAACGTGGGACAACGTGGGACAACGTGGGACATCGTGGGACAACGTGGGACACCGTTGGACACCGTGGGACAACGTGGGACAACGTGGGACAACGTGGGACACCGTTGGACACCGTTGGACATCGTTGGACACCGTTGGACACCGTGGGACAACGTGGGACAACGTGGGACAACGTGGGACAACGTGGGACAACGTGGGACAACGTGGGACAACGTGGGACAACGTGGGACACCGTTGGACACCGTGGGACACCGTTGGACACCGTTGGACATCGTTGGACACCGTGGGACAACGTGGGACAACGTGGGACAACGTGGGACACCGTTGGACACCGTTGGACATCGTTGGACACCGTTGGACACCGTGGGACAACGTGGGACAACGTGGGACAACGTGGGACAACGTGGGACAACGTGGGACAACGTGGGACAACGTGGGACATCGTGGGACAACGTGGGACAACGTGGGACAACGTGGGACAACGTGGGACACCGTTGGACATCGTTGGACAACGTGGGACACCGTTGGACATCGTTGGACAACGTGGGACAACGTGGGACAACGTGGGACAACGTGGGACAACGTGGGACAACGTGGGACACCGTTGGACACAGTTGGACAACGTGGGACAACGTGGGACAACGTGGGACAACGTGGGACACCGTGGGACACCGTGGGACAACGTGGGACAACGTGGGACAACGTGGGACAACGTGGGACAACGTGGGACAACGTGGGACAACGTGGGACAACGTGGGACAACGTGGGACAACGTGGGACACCGTTGGACACCGTGGGACACCGTTGGACACCGTTGGACATCGTTGGACACCGTGGGACAACGTGGGACAACGTGGGACAACGTGGGACAACGTGGGACAACGTGGGACAACGTGGAACAACGTGGGACAACGTGGGACAACGTGGGACAACGTGGGACATCGTGGGACAACGTGGGACAACGTGGGACAACGTGGGACAACGTGGGACATCGTTGGACACCGTTGGACACCGTGGGACAACGTGGGACAACGTGGGACAACGTGGGACAACGTGGGACAACGTGGGACAACGTGGGACACCGTTGGACATCGTTGGACACCGTGGGACAACGTGGGACAACGTGGGACAACGTGGGACAACGTGGGACACCGTTGGACATCGTTGGACACCGTGGGACAACGTGGGACAACGTGGGACAACGTGGGACAACGTGGGACAACGTGGGACAACGTGGGACAACGTGGGACAACGTGGGACACCGTTGGACACAGTTGGACATCGTTGGACACCGTTGGACACCGTGGGACAACGTGGGACAACGTGGGACAACGTGGGACAACGTGGGACAACGTAGGACAACGTGGGACAACGTGGGACACCGTTGGACATCGTTGGACAACGTGGGACAACGTGGGACACCGTTGGACATCGTTGGACACAGTTGGACATCGTTGGACACCGTTGGACACCGTGGGACAACGTGGGACAACGTGGGACAACGTGGGACAACGTGGGACAACGTGGGACAACGTAGGACAACGTGGGACAACGTGGGACACCGTTGGACATCGTTGGACAACGTGGGACAACGTGGGACACCGTTGGACATCGTTGGACAACGTGGAACATCGTGGGACAACGTGGGACAACGTGGGACAACGTGGGACAACGTGGGACAACGTGGGACACCGTTGGACACCGTTGGACACCGTGGGACACCGTTGGACACCGTTGGACATCGTTGGACACCGTTGGACACCGTTGGACACCGTTGGACACCGTGGGACAACGTGGGACAACGTGGGACAACGTGGGACAACGTGGGACAACGTGGGACAACGTGGGACAACGTGGGACAACGTGGGACATCGTGGGACAACGTGGGACAACGTGGGACAACGTGGGACAACGTGGGACAACGTGGGACAACGTGGGACAACGTGGGACAACGTGGGACACCGTTGGACACCGTGGGACACCGTTGGACACCGTTGGACATCGTTGGACACCGTGGGACAACGTGGGACAACGTGGGACAACGTGGGACAACGTGGGACAACGTGGGACAACGTGGAACAACGTGGGACAACGTGGGACAACGTGGGACAACGTGGGACACCGTTGGGCATCGTTGGACACTGTGGGACAACGTGGGACAACGTGGGACAACGTGGGACAACGTGGGACAACGTGGGACAACGTGGGACAACGTGGGACAACGTGGGACAACGTGGGACATCGTGGGACAACGTGGGACAACGTGGGACAACGTGGGACAACGTGGGACAACGTGGGACACCGTTGGACATCGTTGGACACCGTGGGACAACGTGGGACAACGTGGGACAACGTGGGACACCGTTGGACACCGTTGGACATCGTTGGACACCGGTGGACACCGTGGGACAACGTGGGACAACGTGGGACAACGTGGGACAACGTGGGACAACGTGGGACAACGTGGGACAACGTGGGACAACGTGGGACAACGTGGGACAACGTGGGACATCGTGGGACAACGTGGGACAACGTGGGACAACGTGGGACAACGTGGGACACCGTTGGACAACGTGGGACACCGTTGGACATCGTTGGACACCGTGGGACAACGTGGGACAACGTGGGACAACGTGGGACACCGTTGGACACCGTTGGACATCGTTGGACATCGTTGGACATCGTGGGACACCGTTGGACATCGTTGGACATCGTTGGACACCGTTGGACATCGTTGGACATCGTTGGACATCGTTGGACATCGTTGGACACCGTTGGACACCGTTGGACACCGTTGGACACCGTTGGACATCGGTGGACATCGTGGGACACCGTTGGACACCGTTGGACATCGTTGGACACCGTTGGACACCGTGGGACAACGTGGGACAACGTGGGACAACGTGGGACAACGTGGGACAACGTGGGACAACGTGGGACAACGTGGGACACCGTTGGACACCGTGGGACACCGTTGGACAACGTGGGACAACGTGGGACAACGTGGGACAACGTGGGACAACGTGGGAAACCATGGAACAACGTGGGACAACGTGGGACAACGTGGGACAACGTGGGACAACGTGGGACACCGTTGGACACCGTGGGACAACGTGGGACAACGTGGGACAACGTGGGACACCGTTGGACACCGTTGGACATCGTTGGACACCGTTGGACACCGTGGGACAACGTGGGACAACGTGGGACAACGTGGGACAACGTGGGACAACGTGGGACAACGTGGGACAACGTGGGACAACGTGGGACACCGTTGGACACCGTGGGACACCGTTGGACACCGTTGGACATCGTTGGACACCGTGGGACAACGTGGGACAACGTGGGACAACGCGGGACAACGTGGGACAACGTGGGACAACGTGGGACAACGTGGGACAACGTGGGACAACGTGGGACAACGTGGGACATCGTTGGACAACGTGGGACATCGTGGGACAACGTGGGACAACGTGGGACAACGTGGGACAACGTGGGACACCGTTGGACATCGTTGGACAACGTGGGACAACGTGGGACAACGTGGGACAACGTGGGACAACGTGGGACACCGTTGGACACAGTTGGACAACGTGGGACAACGTGGGACAACGTGGGACAACGTGGGACAACGTGGGACAACGTGGGACAACGTGGGACAACGTGGGACAACGTGGGACAACGTGGGACAACGTGGGACAACGTGGGACAACGTGGGACAACGTGGGACAACGTGGGACAACGTGGGACAACGTGGGACAACGTGGGACACCGTTGGACACCGTGGGACAACGTGGGACAACGTGGGACAACGTGGGACACCGTTGGACACCGTGGGACAACGTGGGACAACGTGGGACAACGTGGGACAACGTGGGACAACGTGGGACAACGTGGGACAACGTGGGACAACGTGGGACAACGTGGGACAACGTGGGACACCGTTGGACACCGTGGGACACCGTTGGACACCGTTGGACATCGTTGGACACCGTGGGACAACGTGGGACAACGTGGGACAACGTGGGACAACGTGGGACAACGTGGGACAACGTGGGACAACGTGGGACAACGTGGGACAACGTGGGACAACGTGGGACAACGTGGGACAACGTGGGACAACGTGGGACAACGTAGGACAACGTGGGACAACGTGGGACACCGTTGGACATCGTTGGACAACGTGGGACAACGTGGGACACCGTTGGACATCGTTGGACAACGTGGGATATCGTGGGACAACGTGGGACAACGTGGGACAACGTGGGACAACGTGGGACAACGTGGGACACCGTTGGACACCGTTGGACACCGTGGGACACCGTTGGACACCGTTGGACATCGTTGGACACCGTTGGACACCGTTGGACACCGTTGGACACCGTGGGACAACGTGGGACAACGTGGGACAACGTGGGACAACGTGGGACAACGTGGGACAACGTGGGACAACGTGGGACAACGTGGGACACCGTTGGACACCGTGGGACAACGTGGGACAACGTGGGACAACGTGGGACAACGTGGGACAACGTGGGACAACGTGGGACAACGTGGGACAACGTGGGACAACGTGGGACAACGTGGGACACCGTTGGACACCGTGGGACACCGTTGGACACCGTTGGACATCGTTGGACACCGTGGGACAACGTGGGACAACGTGGGACAACGTGGGACAACGTGGGACAACGTGGGACAACGTGGGACAACGTGGGACAACGTGGGACAACGTGGGACATCGTGGGACAACGTGGGACAACGTGGGACAACGTGGGACAACGTGGGACATCGTTGGACACCGTTGGACATCGTTGGACACCGTTGGACACCGTGGGACAACGTGGGACAACGTGGGACAACGTGGGACAACGTGGGACAACGTGGGACAACGTGGGACAACGTGGGACAACGTGGGACAACGTGGGACATCGTGGGACAACGTGGGACAACGTGGGACAACGTGGGACAACGTGGGACACCGTTGGACAACGTGGGACACCGTTGGACATCGTTGGACACCGTGGGACAACGTGGGACAACGTGGGACAACGTGGGACACCGTTGGACACCGTTGGACATCGTTGGACATCGTTGGACATCGTGGGACACCGTTGGACATCGTTGGACATCGTTGGACACCGTTGGACATCGTTGGACATCGTTGGACATCGTTGGACACCGTTGGACACCGTTGGACACCGTTGGACACCGTTGGACATCGGTGGACATCGTGGGACACCGTTGGACACCGTTGGACATCGTTGGACACCGTTGGACACCGTGGGACAACGTGGGACAACGTGGGACAACGTGGGACAACGTGGGACAACGTGGGACAACGTGGGACAACGTGGGACACCGTTGGACACCGTGGGACACCGTTGGACAACGTGGGACAACGTGGGACAACGTGGGACAACGTGGGACAACGTGGGAAACCATGGAACAACGTGGGACAACGTGGGACAACGTGGGACAACGTGGGACACCGTTGGACATCGTTGGACACCGTGGGACAACGTGGGACAACGTGGGACACCGTTGGACACCGTTGGACATCGTTGGACACCGTTGGACACCGTGGGACAACGTGGGACAACGTGGGACAACGTGGGACAACGTGGGACAACGTGGGACAACGTGGGACAACGTGGGACACCGTTGGACATCGTTGGACACCGTGGGACACCGTTGGACACCGTTGGACATCGTTGGACACCGTGGGACAACGTGGGACAACGTGGGACACCGTTGGACACCGTGGGACAACGTGGGACAACGTGGGACACCGTTGGACATCGTTGGACACCGTGGGACATCGTGGGACAACGTGGGACAACGTGGGACAACGTGGGACAACGTGGGACAACGTGGGACACCGTTGGACATCGTTGGACACCGTGGGACAACGTGGGACAACGTGGGACAACGTGGGACAACGTGGGACAACGTGGGACAACGTGGGACAACGTGGGACAACGTGGGACAACGTGGGACACCGTTGGACACCGTGGGACACCGTTGGACACCGTTGGACATCGTTGGACACCGTGGGACATCGTGGGACAACGTGGGACAACGTGGGACAACGTGGGACAACGTGGGACAACGTGGGACACCGTTGGACAACGTGGGACACCGTTGGACATCGTTGGACACCGTGGGACAACGTGGGACAACGTGGGACAACGTGGGACAACGTGGGACAACGTGGGACATCGTGGGACAACGTGGGACAACGTGGGACAACGTGGGACAACGTGGGACACCGTTGGACAACGTGGGACACCGTTGGGCATCGTTGGACACCGTGGGACAACGTGGGACAACGTGGGACAACGTGGGACAACGTGGGACAACGTGGGACAACGTGGGACAACGTGGGACAACGTGGGACAACGTGGGACAACGTGGGACAACGTGGGACATCGTGGGACAACGTGGGACAACGTGGGACAACGTGGGACAACGTGGGACAACGTGGGACACCGTTGGACATCGTTGGACACCGTGGGACAACGTGGGACAACGTGGGACACCGTTGGACACCGTTGGACATCGTTGGACACCGTTGGACATCGTTGGACATCGTGGGACACCGTTGGACATCGTTGGACATCGTTGGACACCGTTGGACATCGTTGGACATCGTTGGACATCGTTGGACACCGTTGGACACCGTTGGACACCGTTGGACACCGTTGGACATCGGTGGACATCGTGGGACACCGTTGGACACCGTTGGACATCGTTGGACACCGTTGGACACCGTGGGACAACGTGGGACAACGTGGGACAACGTGGGACAACGTGGGACAACGTGGGACAACGTGGGACAACGTGGGACACCGTTGGACACCGTGGGACACCGTTGGACAACGTGGGACAACGTGGGACATCGTTGGACACCGTGGGACAACGTGGGACAACGTGGGACACCGTTGGACACCGTTGGACATCGTTGGACACCGTTGGACACCGTGGGACAACGTGGGACAACGTGGGACAACGTGGGACAACGTGAGACAACGTGGGTCAACGTGGGACAACGTGGGACACCGTTGGACATCGTTGGACACCGTGGGACACCGTTGGACACCGTTGGACATCGTTGGACACCGTGGGACAACGTGGGACAACGTGGGACACCGTTGGACACCGTGGGACAACGTGGGACAACGTGGGACAACGTGGGACAACGTGGGACACCGTAGGACAACGTGGGACAACGTGGGACACCGTTGGACATCGTTGGACAACGTGGGACAACGTGGGACACCGTTGGACACCGTGGGACACCGTTGGACACCGTTGGACATCGTTGGACACCGTGGGACAACGTGGGACAACGTGGGACAACGTGGGACAACGTGGGACAACGTGGGACAACGTGGGACAACGTGGGACAACGTGGGACAACGTGGGACAACGTGGGACAACGTGGGACATCGTGGGACAACGTGGGACAACGTGGGACAACGTGGGACACCGTTGGACATCGTTGGACACCGTGGGACAACGTGGGACAACGTGGGACAACGTGGGACAACGTGGGACAACGTGGGACAACGTGGGACAACGTGGGACAACGTGGGACACCGTTGGACATCGTTGGACACCGTGGGACAACGTGGGACAACGTGGGACAACGTGGGACACCGTTGGACACCGTTGGACATCGTTGGACATCGTTGGACATCGTGGGACACCGTTGGACATCGTTGGACATCGTTGGACACCGTTGGACATCGTTGGACATCGTTGGACATCGTTGGACACCGTTGGACACCGTTGGACACCGTTGGACACCGTTGGACACCGTTGGACACCGTTGGACATCGGTGGACATCGTGGGACACCGTTGGACACCGTTGGACATCGTTGGACACCGTTGGACACCGTGGGACAACGTGGGACAACGTGGGACAACGTGGGACAACGTGGGACAACGTGGGACAACGTGGGACAACGTGGGACAACGTGGGACACCGTTGAACACCGTGGGACACCGTTGGACAACGTGGGACAACGTGGGACAACGTGGGACAACGTGGGACAACGTGGGACACCGTTGGACACCGTGGGACACCGTTGGACACCGTTGGACATCGTTGGACACCGTGGGACAACGTGGGACAACGTGGGACAACGTGGGAAACCATGGAACAACGTGGGACAACGTGGGACAACGTGGGACAACGTTGGACATCGTTGGACACCGTTGGACACCGTGGGACACCGTTGGACACCGTTGGACACAGTTGGACATCGGTGGACATCGTGGGACACCGTTGGACACCGTTGGACACCGTGGGACAACGTGGGACAACGTGGGACAACGTGGGACAACGTGGGACAACGTGGGACAACGTAGGACAACGTGGGACAACGTGGGACAACGTGGGACAACGTGGGACAACGTGGGACAACGTGGGACAACGTGGGACACCGTTGGACATCGTTGGACACCGTGGGACAACGTGGGACAACGTGGGACAACGTGGGACATCGTTGGACACCGTTGGACACCGTTGGACACCGTTGGACACCGTTGGACACAGTTGGACATCGGTGGACATCGTGGGACACCGTTGGACACCGTTGGACACCGTGGGACAACGTGGGACAACGTGGGACAACGTGGGACAACGTGGGACAACGTGGGACAACGTAGGACAACGTGGGACAACGTGGGACAACGTGGGACAACGTGGGACAACGTGGGACAACGTGGGACAACGTGGGACAACGTGGGACAACGTGGGACACCGTTGGACATCATTGGACACCGTGAGACAACGTGGGACAACGTGGGACAACGTGGGACACCGTTGGACACCGTTGGACACCGTTGGACACCGTTGGACATCGTTGGACACCGTGGGACACCGTTGGACATCGTTGGACACCGTGGTACAACGTGGGACAACGTGGGACAACGTGGGACAACGTGGGACAACGTGGGACAACGTGGGACAACGTGGGACAACGTGGGAAACCATGGAACAACGTGGGACAACGTGGGACACCGTTGGACATCGTTGGACAACGTGGGACAACGTGGGACAACGTGGGACAACGTGGGACACCGTTGGACACCGTGGGACACCGTTGGACACCGTTGGACACCGTTGGACACCGTGGGACACCGTGGGACAACGTGGGACAACGTGGGACAACGTGGGACAACGTGGGACAACGTGGGACAACGTGGGACAACGTGGGACATCGTGGGACACCGTGGGACAACGTGGGACAACGTGGGACAACGTCGGACAACGTGGGACAACGTGGGACAACGTGGGACAACGTGGGACAACGTGGGACATCGTGGGACAACGTGGGACAACGTGGGACAACGTGGGACAACGTGGGACACCGTTGGACAACGTGGGACACCGTTGGACATCGTTGGACACCGTGGGACACCGTTGGACACCGTTGGACATCGTTGGACACCGTTGGACACCGTTGGACACCGTTGGACACCGTTGGACACCGTTGGACATCGGTGGACATCGTTGGACATCGTTGGACACCGTTGGACATCGTTGGACATCGTTGGACATCGTTGGACACCGTTGGACACCGTTGGACACCGTTGGACACCGTTGGACATCGGTGGACATCGTGGGACACCGTTGGACACCGTTGGACATCGTTGGACACCGTTGGACACCGTGGGACAACGTGGGACAACGTGGGACAACGTGGGACAACGTGGGACAACGTGGGACAACGTGGGACAACGTGGGACACCGTTGGACATCGTTGGACAACGTGGGACAACGTGGGACAACGTGGGACAACGTGGGACACCGTTGGACACCGTGGGACACCGTTGGACACCGTTGGACACCGTTGGACACCGTGGGACACCGTGGGACAACGTGGGACAACGTGGGACAACGTGGGACAACGTGGGACAACGTGGGACAACGTGGGACAACGTAGGACAACGTGGGACAACGTGGGACACCGTTGGACATCGTTGGACAACGTGGGACAACGTGGGACACCGTTGGACACCGTGGGACACCGTTGGACACCGTTGGACATCGTTGGACACCGTGGGACAACGTGGGACAACGTGGGACAACGTGGGACAACGTGGGACAACGTGGGACAACGTGGGACAACGTGGGACAACGTGGGACAACGTGGGACAACGTGGGACAACGTGGGACATCGTGGGACAACGTGGGACAACGTGGGACAACGTGGGACATCGTGGGACAACGTGGGACAACGTGGGACAACGTGGGACAACGTGGGACAACGTGGGACATCGTGGGACAACGTGGGACAACGTGGGACAACGTGGGACATCGTGGGACAACGTGGGACAACGTGGGACAACGTGGGACAACGTGGGACACCGTTGGACAACGTGGGACACCGTTGGACATCGTTGGACACCGTGGTACAACGTGGGACAACGTGGGACAACGTGGGACAACGTGGGACAACGTGGGACAACGTGGGACAACGTGGGACAACGTGGGACACCGTTGGACATCGTTGGACACCGTGGGACAACGTGGGACAACGTGGGACAACGTGGGACAACGTGGGACACCGTTGGACATCGTTGGACACCGTGGGACAACGTGGGACAACGTGGGACAACGTGGGACACCGTTGGACACCGTTGGACATCGTTGGACATCGTTGGACATCGTGGGACACCGTTGGACATCGTTGGACATCGTTGGGCACCGTTGGACATCGTTGGACATCGTTGGACATCGTTGGACACCGTTGGACACCGTTGGACACCGTTGGACACCGTTGGACACCGTTGGACACCGTTGGATATCGGTGGACATCGTGGGACACCGTTGGACACCGTTGGACATCGTTGGACACCGTTGGACACCGTGGGACAACGTGGGACAACGTGGGACAACGTGGGACAACGTGGGACAACGTGGGACAACGTGGGACAACGTGGGACAACGTGGGACACCGTTGAACACCGTGGGACACCGTTGGACAACGTGGGACAACGTGGGACAACGTGGGACAACGTGGGACAACGTGGGACACCGTTGGACACCGTGGGACACCGTTGGACACCGTTGGACATCGTTGGACACCGTGGGACAACGTGGGACAACGTGGGACAACGTGGGAAACCATGGAACAACGTGGGACAACGTGGGACAACGTGGGACAACGTTGGACAACGTTGGACACCGTTGGACACCGTGGGACACCGTTGGACACCGTTGGACACAGTTGGACATCGGTGGACATCGTGGGACACCGTTGGACACCGTTGGACACCGTGGGACAACGTGGGACAACGTGGGACAACGTGGGACAACGTGGGACAACGTGGGACACCGTTGGACATCGTTGGACACCGTGGGACAACGTGGGACAACGTGGGACAACGTGGGACAACGTGGGACAACGTGGGACAACGTGGGACATCGTGGGACAACGTGGGACAACGTGGGACACCGTTGGACAACGTGGGACAACGTGGGACACCGTTGGACACCGTTGGACATCGTTGGACACCGTTGGACACCGTGGGACACCGTTGGACACCGTTGGACACAGTTGGACATCGGTGGACATCGTGGGACACCGTTGGACACCGTTGGACACCGTGGGACAACGTGGGACAACGTGGGACAACGTGGGACAACGTGGGACAACGTGGGACAACGTAGGACAACGTGGGACAACGTGGGACAACGTGGGACAACGTGGGACAACGTGGGACAACGTGGGACAACGTGGGACACCGTTGGACATCGTTGGACACCGTGGGACAACGTGGGACAACGTGGGACAACGTGGGACATCGTTGGACACCGTTGGACACCGTTGGACACCGTTGGACACAGTTGGACATCGGTGGACATCGTGGGACACCGTTGGACACCGTTGGACACCGTGGGACAACGTGGGACAACGTGGGACAACGTGGGACAACGTGGGACAACGTGGGACACCGTGGGACACCGTGGGACAACGTGGGACAACGTGGGACAACGTGGGACAACGTGGGACAACGTGGGACAACGTGGGACATCGTGGGACACCGTGGGACAACGTGGGACAACGTGGGACAACGTCGGACAACGTGGGACAACGTGGGACAACGTGGGACAACGTGGGACAACGTGGGACATCGTGGGACAACGTGGGACAACGTGGGACAACGTGGGACAACGTGGGACACCGTTGGACAACGTGGGACACCGTTGGACATCGTTGGACACCGTGGGACACCGTTGGACACCGTTGGACATCGTTGGACACCGTTGGACACCGTTGGACACCGTTGGACACCGTTGGACACCGTTGGACATCGGTGGACATCGTTGGACATCGTTGGACACCGTTGGACATCGTTGGACATCGTTGGACATCGTTGGACACCGTTGGACACCGTTGGACACCGTTGGACACCGTTGGACATCGGTGGACATCGTGGGACACCGTTGGACACCGTTGGACATCGTTGGACACCGTTGGACACCGTGGGACAACGTGGGACAACGTGGGACAACGTGGGACAACGTGGGACAACGTGGGACAACGTGGGACAACGTGGGACACCGTTGGACATCGTTGGACAACGTGGGACAACGTGGGACAACGTGGGACAACGTGGGACACCGTTGGACACCGTGGGACACCGTTGGACACCGTTGGACACCGTTGGACACCGTGGGACACCGTGGGACAACGTGGGACAACGTGGGACAACGTGGGACAACGTGGGACAACGTGGGACAACGTGGGACAACGTGGGACAACGTGGGACAACGTGGGACAACGTGGGACAACGTGGGACAACGTGGGACATCGTGGGACACCGTGGGACAACGTGGGACAACGTGGGACAACGTCGGACAACGTGGGACAACGTGGGACAACGTGGGACAACGTGGGACAACGTGGGACATCGTGGGACAACGTGGGACAACGTGGGACAACGTGGGACAACGTGGGACACCGTTGGACAACGTGGGACACCGTTGGACATCGTTGGACACCGTGGGACACCGTTGGACACCGTTGGACATCGTTGGACACCGTTGGACACCGTTGGACACCGTTGGACACCGTTGGACACCGTTGGACATCGGTGGACGTCGTTGGACATCGTTGGACACCGTTGGACATCGGTGGACATCGTGGGACACCGTTGGACACCGTTGGACACCGTGGGACAACGTGGGACAACGTGGGACAACGTGGGACAACGTGGGACAACGTGGGACAACGTAGGACAACGTGGGACAACGTGGGACAACGTGGGACAACGTGGGACAACGTGGGACACCGTGGGACACCGTGGGACAACGTGGGACAACGTGGGACAACGTGGGACAACGTGGGACAACGTGGGACAACGTGGGACAACGTGGGACATCGTGGGACACCGTGGGACACCGTGGGACACCGTTGGACACCGTTGGACACAGTTGGACATCGGTGGACATCGTGGGACACCGTTGGACACCGTTGGACACCGTGGGACAACGTGGGACAACGTGGGACAACGTGGGACAACGTGGGACAACGTGGGACAACGTAGGACAACGTGGGACAACGTGGGACAACGTGGGATAACGTGGGACAACGTGGGACACCGTGGGACACCGTGGGACAACGTGGGACAACGTGGGACAACGTGGGACAACGTGGGACAACGTGGGACAACGTGGGACAACGTGGGACATCGTGGGACAACGTGGGACAACGTCGGACAACGTGGGACAACGTGGGACAACGTGGGACAACGTGGGACAACGTGGGACATCGTGGGACAACGTGGGACAACGTGGGACAACGTGGGACAACGTGGGACACCGTTGGACAACGTGGGACACCGTTGGACATCGTTGGACACCGTGGGACACCGTTGGACACCGTTGGACATCGTTGGACACCGTTGGACACCGTTGGACACCGTTGGACACCGTTGGACACCGTTGGACATCGGTGGACATCGTTGGACATCGTTGGACACCGTTGGACATCGTTGGACATCGTTGGACATCGTTGGACACCGTTGGACACCGTTGGACACCGTTGGACACCGTTGGACATCGGTGGACATCGTGGGACACCGTTGGACACCGTTGGACATCGTTGGACACCGTTGGACACCGTGGGACAACGTGGGACAACGTGGGACAACGTGGGACAACGTGGGACAACGTGGGACAACGTGGGACACCGTGGGACACCGTTGGACATCGTTGGACAACGTGGGACAACGTGGGACAACGTGGGACAACGTGGGACACCGTTGGACACCGTGGGACACCGTTGGACACCGTTGGACACCGTTGGACACCGTGGGACACCGTGGGACAACGTGGGACAACGTGGGACAACGTGGGACAACGTGGGACAACGTGGGACAACGTGGGACAACGTAGGACAACGTGGGACAACGTGGGACACCGTTGGACATCGTTGGACAACGTGGGACAACGTGGGACACCGTTGGACACCGTGGGACACCGTTGGACACCGTTGGACATCGTTGGACACCGTGGGACAACGTGGGACAACGTGGGACAACGTGGGACAACGTGGGACAACGTGGGACAACGTGGGACATCGTGGGACAACGTGGGACAACGTGGGACAACGTGGGACAACGTGGGACATCGTGGGACAACGTGGGACAACGTGGGACAACGTGGGACATCGTGGGACAACGTGGGACAACGTGGGACAACGTGGGACAACGTGGGACACCGTTGGACAACGTGGGACACCGTTGGACATCGTTGGACACCGTGGGACAACGTGGGACAACGTGGGACAACGTGGGACAACGTGGGACAACGTGGGACAACGTGGGACAACGTGGGACAACGTGGGACAACGTGGGACACCGTTGGACATCGTTGGACACCGTGGGACAACGTGGGACAACGTGGGACAACGTGGGACACCGTTGGACACCGTTGGACATCGTTGGACATCGTTGGACATCGTGGGACACCGTTGGACATCGTTGGACATCGTTGGACACCGTTGGACATCGTTGGACATCGTTGGACATCGTTGGACACCGTTGGACACCGTTGGACACCGTTGGACACCGTTGGACACCGTTGGACACCGTTGGACATCGGTGGACATCGTGGGACACCGTTGGACACCGTTGGACATCGTTGGACACCGTTGGACACCGTGGGACAACGTGGGACAACGTGGGACAACGTGGGACAACGTGGGACAACGTGGGACAACGTGGGACAACGTGGGACAACGTGGGACACCGTTGAACACCGTGGGACACCGTTGGACAACGTGGGACAACGTGGGACAACGTGGGACAACGTGGGACAACGTGGGACACCGTTGGACACCGTGGGACACCGTTGGACACCGTTGGACATCGTTGGACACCGTGGGACAACGTGGGACAACGTGGGACAACGTGGGAAACCATGGAACAACGTGGGACAACGTGGGACAACGTGGGACAACGTTGGACATCGTTGGACACCGTTGGACACCGTGGGACACCGTTGGACACCGTTGGACACAGTTGGACATCGGTGGACATCGTGGGACACCGTTGGACACCGTTGGACACCGTGGGACAACGTGGGACAACGTGGGACAACGTGGGACAACGTGGGACAACGTGGGACACCGTTGGACATCGTTGGACACCGTGGGACAACGTGGGACAACGTGGGACAACGTGGGACAACGTGGGACAACGTGGGACAACGTGGGACATCGTGGGACAACGTGGGACAACGTGGGACAACGTGGGACAACGTGGGACAACGTGGGACACCGTTGGACACCGTGGGACACCGTTGGACACCGTTGGACATCGTTGGACACCGTGGGACAACGTGGGACAACGTGGGACAACGTGGGACAACGTGGGACATCGTGGGACAACGTGGGACAACGTGGGACAACGTGGGACAACGTGGGACATCGTGGGACAACGTGGGACAACGTGGGACAACGTGGGACAACGTGGGACATCGTTGGACACCGTTGGACACCGTGGGACAACGTGGGACAACGTGGGACAACGTGGGACACCGTTGGACATCGTTGGACACCGTGGGACACCGTTGGACACCGTTGGACATCGTTGGACACCGTGGGACAACGTGGGACAACGTGGGACACCGTTGGACACCGTGGGACAACGTGGGACAACGTGGGACACCGTTGGACATCGTTGGACACCGTGGGACATCGTGGGACAACGTGGGACAACGTGGGACAACGTGGGACAACGTGGGACAACGTGGGACACCGTTGGACATCGTTGGACACCGTGGGACAACGTGGGACAACGTGGGACAACGTGGGACAACGTGGGACAACGTGGGACAACGTGGGACAACGTGGGACAACGTGGGACAACGTGGGACACCGTTGGACACCGTGGGACACCGTTGGACACCGTTGGACATCGTTGGACACCGTGGGACATCGTGGGACAACGTGGGACAACGTGGGACAACGTGGGACAACGTGGGACAACGTGGGACACCGTTGGACAACGTGGGACACCGTTGGACATCGTTGGACACCGTGGGACAACGTGGGACAACGTGGGACAACGTGGGACAACGTGGGACAACGTGGGACATCGTGGGACAACGTGGGACAACGTGGGACAACGTGGGACAACGTGGGACACCGTTGGACAACGTGGGACACCGTTGGGCATCGTTGGACACCGTGGGACAACGTGGGACAACGTGGGACAACGTGGGACAACGTGGGACAACGTGGGACAACGTGGGACAACGTGGGACAACGTGGGACAACGTGGGACAACGTGGGACATCGTGGGACAACGTGGGACAACGTGGGACAACGTGGGACAACGTGGGACAACGTGGGACACCGTTGGACATCGTTGGACACCGTGGGACAACGTGGGACAACGTGGGACACCGTTGGACACCGTTGGACATCGTTGGACACCGTTGGACATCGTTGGACATCGTGGGACACCGTTGGACATCGTTGGACATCGTTGGACACCGTTGGACATCGTTGGACATCGTTGGACATCGTTGGACACCGTTGGACACCGTTGGACACCGTTGGACATCGGTGGACATCGTGGGACACCGTTGGACACCGTTGGACATCGTTGGACACCGTTGGACACCGTGGGACAACGTGGGACAACGTGGGACAACGTGGGACAACGTGGGACAACGTGGGACAACGTGGGACAACGTGGGACACCGTTGGACACCGTGGGACACCGTTGGACAACGTGGGACAACGTGGGACATCGTTGGACACCGTGGGACAACGTGGGACAACGTGGGACACCGTTGGACACCGTTGGACATCGTTGGACACCGTTGGACACCGTGGGACAACGTGGGACAACGTGGGACAACGTGGGACAACGTGAGACAACGTGGGACAACGTGGGACAACGTGGGACACCGTTGGACATCGTTGGACACCGTGGGACACCGTTGGACACCGTTGGACATCGTTGGACACCGTGGGACAACGTGGGACAACGTGGGACACCGTTGGACACCGTGGGACAACGTGGAACAACGTGGGACAACGTGGGACAACGTGGGACAACGTAGGACAACGTGGGACAACGTGGGACACCGTTGGACATCGTTGGACAACGTGGGACAACGTGGGACACCGTTGGACACCGTGGGACACCGTTGGACACCGTTGGACATCGTTGGACACCGTGGGACAACGTGGGACAGCGTGGGACAACGTGGGACAACGTGGGACAACGTGGGACAACGTGGGACAACGTGGGACAACGTGGGACAACGTGGGACAACGTGGGACAACGTGGGACATCGTGGGACAACGTGGGACAACGTGGGACAACGTGGGACATCGTGGGACAACGTGGGACAACGTGGGACAACGTGGGACAACGTGGGACACCGTTGGACAACGTGGGACACCGTTGGACATCGTTGGACACCGTGGGACAACGTGGGACAACGTGGGACAACGTGGGACAACGTGGGACAACGTGGGACAACGTGGGACAACGTGGGACAACGTGGGACACCGTTGGACATCGTTGGACACCGTGGGACAACGTGGGACAACGTGGGACAACGTGGGACACCGTTGGACACCGTTGGACATCGTTGGACATCGTTGGACATCGTGGGACACCGTTGGACATCGTTGGACATCGTTGGACACCGTTGGACATCGTTGGACATCGTTGGACATCGTTGGACACCGTTGGACACCGTTGGACACCGTTGGACACCGTTGGACACCGTTGGACACCGTTGGATATCGGTGGACATCGTGGGACACCGTTGGACACCGTTGGACATCGTTGGACACCGTTGGACACCGTGGGACAACGTGGGACAACGTGGGACAACGTGGGACAACGTGGGACAACGTGGGACAACGTGGGACAACGTGGGACAACGTGGGACACCGTTGAACACCGTGGGACACCGTTGGACAACGTGGGACAACGTGGGACAACGTGGGACAACGTGGGACAACGTGGGACACCGTTGGACACCGTGGGACACCGTTGGACACCGTTGGACATCGTTGGACACCGTGGGACAACGTGGGACAACGTGGGACAACGTGGGATACCATGGAACAACGTGGGACAACGTGGGACAACGTGGGACAACGTTGGACATCGTTGGACACCGTTGGACACCGTGGGACACCGTTGGACACCGTTGGACACAGTTGGACATCGGTGGACATCGTGGGACACCGTTGGACACCGTTGGACACCGTGGGACAACGTGGGACAACGTGGGACAACGTGGGACAACGTGGGACAACGTGGGACAACGTAGGACAACGTGGGACAACGTGGGACAACGTGGGACAACGTGGGACAACGTGGGACAACGTGGGACAACGTGGGACACCGTTGGACATCGTTGGACACCGTGGGACAACGTGGGACAACGTGGGACAACGTGGGACATCGTTGGACACCGTTGGACACCGTTGGACACCGTTGGACACAGTTGGACATCGGTGGACATCGTGGGACACCGTTGGACACCGTTGGACACCGTGGGACAACGTGGGACAACGTGGGACAACGTGGGACAACGTGGGACAACGTAGGACAACGTGGGACAACGTGGGACAACGTGGGACAACGTGGGACAACGTGGGACAACGTGGGACAACGTGGGACAACGTGGGACAACGTGGGACACCGTTGGACATCGTTGGACACCGTGGGACAACGTGGGACAACGTGGGACAACGTGGGACACCGTTGGACACCGTTGGACACCGTTGGACACCGTTGGACATCGTTGGACACCGTGGGACACCGTTGGACATCGTTGGACACCGTGGGACAACGTGGGACAACGTGGGACAACGTGGGACAACGTGGGACAACGTGGGACAACGTGGGACAACGTGGGAAACCATGGAACAACGTGGGACAACGTGGGACACCGTTGGACATCGTTGGACAACGTGGGACAACGTGGGACAACGTGGGACAACGTGGGACACCGTTGGACACCGTGGGACACCGTGGGACACCGTGGGACACCGTTGGACACCGTGGGACACCGTGGGACAACGTGGGACAACGTGGGACAACGTGGGACAACGTGGGACAACGTGGGACAACGTGGGACAACGTGGGACATCGTGGGACACCGTGGGACAACGTGGGACAACGTGGGACAACGTCGGACAACGTGGGACAACGTGGGACAACGTGGGACAACGTGGGACAACGTGGGACATCGTGGGACAACGTGGGACAACGTGGGACAACGTGGGACAACGTGGGACACCGTTGGACAACGTGGGACACCGTTGGACATCGTTGGACACCGTGGGACACCGTTGGACACCGTTGGACATCGTTGGACACCGTTGGACACCGTTGGACACCGTTGGACACCGTTGGACACCGTTGGACATCGGTGGACATCGTTGGACATCGTTGGACACCGTTGGACATCGTTGGACATCGTTGGACATCGTTGGACACCGTTGGACACCGTTGGACACCGTTGGACACCGTTGGACATCGGTGGACATCGTGGGACACCGTTGGACACCGTTGGACATCGTTGGACACCGTTGGACACCGTGGGACAACGTGGGACAACGTGGGACAACGTGGGACAACGTGGGACAACGTGGGACAACGTGGGACAACGTGGGACACCGTTGGACATCGTTGGACAACGTGGGACAACGTGGGACAACGTGGGACAACGTGGGACACCGTTGGACACCGTGGGACACCGTTGGACACCGTTGGACACCGTTGGACACCGTGGGACACCGTGGGACAACGTGGGACAACGTGGGACAACGTGGGACAACGTGGGACAACGTGGGACAACGTGGGACAACGTGGGACATCGTGGGACAACGTGGGACAACGTGGGACAACGTGGGACATCGTGGGACAACGTGGGACAACGTGGGACAACGTGGGACAACGTGGGACACCGTTGGACAACGTGGGACACCGTTGGACATCGTTGGACACCGTGGGACAACGTGGGACAACGTGGGACAACGTGGGACAACGTGGGACAACGTGGGACAACGTGGGACAACGTGGGACAACGTGGGACACCGTTGGACATCGTTGGACACCGTGGGACAACGTGGGACAACGTGGGACAACGTGGGACAACGTGGGACAACGTGGGACAACGTGGGACAACGTGGGACAACGTGGGACAACGTGGGACACCGTTGGACATCGTTGGACACCGTGGGACAACGTGGGACAACGTGGGACAACGTGGGACACCGTTGGACACCGTTGGACATCGTTGGACATCGTTGGACATCGTGGGACACCATTGGACATCGTTGGACATCGTTGGACACCGTTGGACATCGTTGGACATCGTTGGACATCGTTGGACACCGTTGGACACCGTTGGACACCGTTGGACACCGTTGGACATCGTTGGACACCGTGGGACAACGTGGGACAACGTGGGACAACGTGGGAAACCATGGAACAACGTGGGACAACGTGGGACAACGTGGGACAACGTTGGACATCGTTGGACACCGTTGGACACCGTGGGACACCGTTGGACACCGTTGGACACAGTTGGACATCGGTGGACATCGTGGGACACCGTTGGACACCGTTGGACACCGTGGGACAACGTGGGACAACGTGGGACAACGTGGGACAACGTGGGACAACGTGGGACAACGTAGGACAACGTGGGACAACGTGGGACAACGTGGGACAACGTGGGACAACGTGGGACAACGTGGGACAACGTGGGACACCGTTGGACATCGTTGGACACCGTGGGACAACGTGGGACAACGTGGGACAACGTGGGACATCGTTGGACACCGTTGGACACCGTTGGACACCGTTGGACACAGTTGGACATCGGTGGACATCGTGGGACACCGTTGGACACCGTTGGACACCGTGGGACAACGTGGGACAACGTGGGACAACGTGGGACAACGTGGGACAACGTGGGACAACGTAGGACAACGTGGGACAACGTGGGACAACGTGGGACAACGTGGGACAACGTGGGACAACGTGGGACAACGTGGGACAACGTGGGACAACGTGGGACACCGTTGGACATCGTTGGACACCGTGGGACAACGTGGGACAACGTGGGACAACGTGGGACACCGTTGGACACCGTTGGACACCGTTGGACACCGTTGGACATCGTTGGACACCGTGGGACACCGTTGGACATCGTTGGACACCGTGGGACAACGTGGGACAACGTGGGACAACGTGGGACAACGTGGGACAACGTGGGACAACGTGGGACAACGTGGGACAACGTGGGAAACCATGGAACAACGTGGGACAACGTGGGACACCGTTGGACATCGTTGGACAACGTGGGACAACGTGGGACAACGTGGGACAACGTGGGACACCGTTGGACACCGTGGGACACCGTTGGACACCGTTGGACACCGTTGGACACCGTGGGACACCGTGGGACAACGTGGGACAACGTGGGACAACGTGGGACAACGTGGGACAACGTGGGACAACGTGGGACAACGTGGGACATCGTGGGACACCGTGGGACAACGTGGGACAACGTGGGACAACGTCGGACAACGTGGGACAACGTGGGACAACGTGGGACAACGTGGGACAACGTGGGACATCGTGGGACAACGTGGGACAACGTGGGACAACGTGGGACAACGTGGGACACCGTTGGACAACGTGGGACACCGTTGGACATCGTTGGACACCGTGGGACACCGTTGGACACCGTTGGACATCGTTGGACACCGTTGGACACCGTTGGACACCGTTGGACACCGTTGGACACCGTTGGACATCGGTGGACATCGTTGGACATCGTTGGACACCGTTGGACATCGTTGGACATCGTTGGACATCGTTGGACACCGTTGGACACCGTTGGACACCGTTGGACACCGTTGGACATCGGTGGACATCGTGGGACACCGTTGGACACCGTTGGACATCGTTGGACACCGTTGGACACCGTGGGACAACGTGGGACAACGTGGGACAACGTGGGACAACGTGGGACAACGTGGGACAACGTGGGACAACGTGGGACACCGTTGGACATCGTTGGACAACGTGGGACAACGTGGGACAACGTGGGACAACGTGGGACACCGTTGGACACCGTGGGACACCGTTGGACACCGTTGGACACCGTTGGACACCGTGGGACACCGTGGGACAACGTGGGACAACGTGGGACAACGTGGGACAACGTGGGACAACGTGGGACAACGTGGGACACCGTTGGACAACGTGGGACACCGTTGGACATCGTTGGTCACCGTGGGACACCGTTGGACACCGTTGGACATCGTTGGACACCGTTGGACACCGTTGGACACCGTTGGACACCGTTGGACACCGTGGGACAACGTGGGACAACGTGGGACAACGTGGGACAACGTGGGACAACGTGGGACAACGTGGGACAACGTGGGACATCGTGGGACACCGTGGGACAACGTGGGACAACGTGGGACAACGTCGGACAACGTGGGACAACGTGGGACAACGTGGGACAACGTGGGACAACGTGGGACATCGTGGGACAACGTGGGACAACGTGGGACAACGTGGGACAACGTGGGACACCGTTGGACAACGTGGGACACCGTTGGACATCGTTGGACACCGTGGGACACCGTTGGACACCGTTGGACATCGTTGGACACCGTTGGACACCGTTGGACACCGTTGGACACCGTTGGACACCGTTGGACATCGGTGGACATCGTTGGACATCGTTGGACACCGTTGGACATCGTTGGACATCGTTGGACATCGTTGGACACCGTTGGACACCGTTGGACACCGTTGGACACCGTTGGACATCGGTGGACATCGTGGGACACCGTTGGACACCGTTGGACATCGTTGGACACCGTTGGACACCGTGGGACAACGTGGGACAACGTGGGACAACGTGGGACAACGTGGGACAACGTGGGACAACGTGGGACAACGTGGGACACCGTTGGACATCGTTGGACAACGTGGGACAACGTGGGACAACGTGGGACAACGTGGGACACCGTTGGACACCGTGGGACACCGTTGGACACCGTTGGACACCGTTGGACACCGTGGGACACCGTGGGACAACGTGGGACAACGTGGGACAACGTGGGACAACGTGGGACAACGTGGGACAACGTGGGACACCGTTGGACAACGTGGGACACCGTTGGACATCGTTGGTCACCGTGGGACACCGTTGGACACCGTTGGACATCGTTGGACACCGTTGGACACCGTTGGACACCGTTGGACACCGTTGGACACCGTTGGACATCGGTGGACATCGTGGGACACCGTTGGACACCGTTGGACATCGTTGGACACCGTTGGACACCGTGGGACAACGTGGGACAACGTGGGACAACGTGGGACAACGTGGGACATCGTGGGACAACGTGGGACACCGTTGGACACCGTTGGACATCGTTGGACACCGTTGGACACCGTGGGACAACGTGGGACAACGTGGGACAACGTGGGACAACGTGGGACAACGTGGGACAACGTGGGACAACGTGGGACAACGTGGGACAACGTGGGACACCGTTGAACACCGTGGGACACCGTTGGACAACGTGGGACAACGTGGGACAACGTGGGACAACGTGGGACAACGTGGGACAACGTGGGACAACGTGGGACAACGTGGGACAACGTGGGACACCGTTGGACACCGTGGGACACCGTTGGACACCGTTGGACATCGTTGGACACCGTGGGACAACGTGGGACAACGTGGGACAACGTGGGAAACCATGGAACAACGTGGGACAACGTGGGACAACGTGGGACAACGTGGGACACCGTTGGACATCGTTGGACACCGTTGGACACCGTGGGACACCGTTGGACACCGTTGGACATCGTTGGACACCGTTGGACACCGTTGGACACCGTTGGACACCGTGGGACACCGTGGGACAACGTGGGACAACGTGGGACAACGTGGGACAACGTGGGACAACGTGGGACACCGTTGGACATCGTTGGACACCGTGGGACACCGTTGGACACCGTTGGACATCGTTGGACACCGTTGGACACCGTTGGACACCGTTGGACACCGTTGGACACCGTTGGACATCGGTGGACATCGTTGGACATCGTTGGACACCGTTGGACATCGTTGGACATCGTTGGACATCGTTGGACACCGTTGTACACCGTTGGACAACGTGGGACACCGTTGGACATCGTTGGACACCGTGGGACAACGTGGGACAACGTGGGACAACGTGGGACAACGTGGGACAACGTGGGACAACGTGGGACAACGTGGGACAACGTGGGACAACGTGGGACATCGTGGGACAACGTGGGACAACGTGGGACAAAGTGGAACAACGTGGGACAACGTGGGACACCGTTGGACATCGTTGGACACCGTGGGACAACGTGGGACAACGTGGGACAACGTGGGACACCGTTGGACATCGTTGGACACCGTGGGACAACGTGGGACATCGTGGGACAACGTGGGACACCGTTGGACACCGTTGGACATCGTTGGACATCGTTGGACATCGTGGGACACCGTTGGACATCGTTGGACATCGTTGGGCACCGTTGGACATCGTTGGACATCGTTGGACATCGTTGGACACCGTTGGACACCGTTGGACACCGTTGGACACCGTTGGACATCGGTGGACATCGTGGGACACCGTTGGACACCGTTGGACATCGTTGGACACCGTTGGACACCGTGGGACAACGTGGGACAACGTGGGACAACGTGGGACAACGTGGGACAACGTGGGACACCGTTGGACACCGTGGGACACCGTTGGACACCGTTGGACATCGTTGGACACCGTGGGACAACGTGGGACAACGTGGGACAACGTGGGACAACGTGGGACAACGTGGGACAACGTGGGACAGCGTGGGACAACGTGGGACAACGTGGGAGAACGTGGGACAACGTGGGACAACGTGGGACAACGTGGGACAACGTGGGACAACGTGGGACAACGTGGGACACCGTTGGACAACGTGGGACACCGTTGGACATCGTTGGACACCGTGGGACAACGTGGGACAACGTGGGACAACGTGGGACAACGTGGGACAACGTGGGACAACGTGGGACAACGTGGGACAACGTGGGACAACGTGGGACATCGTGGGACAACGTGGGACAACGTGGGACAACGTGGGACAACGTGGGACAACGTGGGACACCGTTGGACATCGTTGGACACCGTGGGACAACGTGGGACAACGTGGGACAACGTGGGACACCGTTGGACACCGTTGGACATCGTTGGACACCGTTGGACACCGTGGGACAACGTGGGACAACGTGGGACAACGTGGGACAACGTGGGACAACGTGGGACAACGTGGGACAACGTGGGACAACGTGGGACACCGTTGGACACCGTGGGACACCGTTGGACACCGTGGGACACCGTTGGACACCGTTGGACATCGTTGGACACCGTGGGACAACGTGGGACAACGTGGGACACCGTTGGACACCGTTGGACATCGTTGGACACCGTTGGACACCGTGGGACAACGTGGGACAACGTGGGACAACGTGGGACAACGTGGGACAACGTGGGACACCGTTGGACACCGTGGGACACCGTTGGACATCGTTGGACAACGTGGGACAACGTGGGACAACGTGGGACAACGTGGGACAACGTGGGACAACGTGGGACATCGTTGGACACCGTTGGACACCGTTGGACAACGTGGGACACCGTTGGACATCGTTGGACACCGTGGGACAACGTGGGACAACGTGGGACAACGTGGGACAACGTGGGACAACGTGGGACAACGTGGGACACCGTTGGACACCGTTGGACATCGTTGGACACCGTTGGACACCGTGGGACAACGTGGGACAACGTGGGACAACGTGGGACAACGTGGGACAACGTGGGACAACGTGGGACAACGTGGGACAACGTGGGACAACGTGGGACACCGTTGGACACCGTGGGACACCGTTGGACACCGTGGGACACCGTTGGACACCGTTGGACATCGTTGGACACCGTGGGACAACGTGGGACAACGTGGGACACCGTTGGACACCGTTGGACATCGTTGGACACCGTTGGACACCGTGGGACAACGTGGGACAACGTGGGACAACGTGGGACAACGTGGGACAACGTGGGACACCGTTGGACACCGTGGGACACCGTTGGACATCGTTGGACAACGTGGGACAACGTGGGACAACGTGGGACAACGTGGGACAACGTGGGACAACGTGGGACAACGTGGGACAACGTGGGACAACGTGGGACACCGTTGGACATCGTTGGACACCGTTGGACACCGTGGGACACCGTTGGACACCGTTGGACATCGTTGGACACCGTTGGACACCGTTGGACACCGTTGGACACCGTGGGACACCGTGGGACAACGTGGGACAACGTGGGACAACGTGGGACAACGTGGGACAACGTGGGACAACGTGGGACAACGTGGGACACCGTTGGACATCGTTGGACACCGTGGGACACCGTTGGACACCGTTGGACATCGTTGGACACCGTTGGACACCGTTGGACACCGTTGGACACCGTTGGACACCGTTGGACACCGTTGGACATCGGTGGACATCGTTGGACATCGTTGGACACCGTTGGACATCGTTGGACATCGTTGGACATCGTTGGACACCGTTGGACACCGTTGGACAACGTGGGACACCGTTGGACATCGTTGGACACCGTGGGACAACGTGGGACAACGTGGGACAACGTGGGACACCGTTGGACATCGTTGGACACCGCTGGACACCGTGGGACACCGTTGGACACCGTTGGACACCGTTGGACACCGTGGGACACCGTGGGACAACGTGGGACAACGTGGGACAACGTGGGACAACGTGGGACAACGTGGGACAACGTGGGACAACGTGGGACACCGTTGGACATCGTTGGACACCGCGGGACACCGTTGGACACCGTGGGACAACGTGGGACAACGTGGGACAACGTGGGACAACGTGGGACAACGTGGGACAACGTGGGACAACGTGGGACACCGTTGGACACCGTGGGACACCGTTGGACATCGTTGGACAACGTGGGACAACGTGGGACAACGTGGGACAACGTGGGACAACGTGGGACAACGTGGGACAACGTGGGACAACGTGGGACAACGTGGGACACCGTTGGACATCGTTGGACACCGCTGGACACCGTGGGACACCGTTGGACACCGTTGGACACCGTTGGACTCCGTGGGACACCGTGGGACAACGTGGGACAACGTGGGACAACGTGGGACAACGTGGGACAACGTGGGACACCGTTGGACATCGTTGGACACCGCGGGACACCGTTGGACACCGTTGGACATCGTTGGACATCGTTGGACATCGTTGGACACCGTTGGACACCGTTGGACACCGTTGGACATCGGTGGACATCGTTGGACATCGTTGGACACCGTTGGACATCGTTGGACATCGTTGGACATCGTTGGACACCGTTGGACACCGTTGGACAACGTGGGACACCGTTGGACATCGTTGGACACCGTGGGACAACGTGGGACAACGTGGGACAACGTGGGACAACGTGGGACAACGTGGGACAACGTGGGACACCGTTGGACACCGTTGGACATCGTTGGACACCGTTGGACACCGTGGGACAACGTGGGACAACGTGGGACAACGTGGGACAACGTGGGACAACGTGGGACAACGTGGGACAACGTGGGACAACGTGGGACACCGTTGGACACCGTGGGACACCGTTGGACACCGTGGGACACCGTTGGACACCGTTGGACATCGTTGGACACCGTGGGACAACGTGGGACAACGTGGGACACCGTTGGACACCGTTGGACATCGTTGGACACCGTTGGACACCGTGGGACAACGTGGGACAACGTGGGACAACGTGGGACAACGTGGGACAACGTGGGACACCGTTGGACACCGTGGGACACCGTTGGACATCGTTGGACAACGTGGGACAACGTGGGACAACGTGGGACAACGTGGGACAACGTGGGACAACGTGGGACAACGTGGGACAACGTGGGACACCGTTGGACATCGTTGGACACCGTTGGACACCGTGGGACACCGTTGGACACCGTTGGACATCGTTGGACACCGTTGGACACCGTTGGACACCGTTGGACACCGTGGGACACCGTGGGACAACGTGGGACAACGTGGGACAACGTGGGACAACGTGGGACAACGTGGGACAACGTGGGACAACGTGGGACACCGTTGGACATCGTTGGACACCGTTGGACACCGTTGGACAACGTGGGACACCGTTGGACATCGTTGGACACCGTGGGACAACGTGGGACAACGTGGGCCAACGTGGGACAACGTGGGACAACGTGGGACAACGTGGGACACCGTTGGACACCGTGGGACACCGTTGGACACCGTGGGACACCGTTGGACACCGTTGGACATCGTTGGACACCGTGGGACAACGTGGGACAACGTGGGACACCGTTGGACACCGTTGGACATCGTTGGACACCGTTGGACACCGTGGGACAACGTGGGACAACGTGGGACAACGTGGGACAACGTGGGACAACGTGGGACACCGTTGGACACCGTGGGACACCGTTGGACATCGTTGGACAACGTGGGACAACGTGGGACAACGTGGGACAACGTGGGACAACGTGGGACAACGTGGGACAACGTGGGACACCGTTGGACAACGTGGGACACCGTTGGACATCGTTGGACACCGTGGGACAACGTGGGACAACGTGGGACAACGTGGGACAACGTGAGACAACGTGGGACAACGTGGGACAACGTGGGACAACGTGGGACAACGTGGGACAACGTGGGACATCGTGGGACAACGTGGGACACCGTTGGACATCGTTGGACACCGTGGGACAACGTGGGACAACGTGGGACAACGTGGGACACCGTTGGACACCGTTGGACACCGTTGGACATCGTTGGACACCGTGGGACAACGTGGGACAACGTGGGACAACGTGGGACAACGTGGGACAACGTGGGACAACGTGGGACATCGTGGGACAACGTGGGACAACGTGGGACAACGTGGGACAACGTGGGACACCGTTGGACAACGTGGGACGCCGTTGGACATCGTTGGACACCGTGGGACAACGTGGGACAACGTGGGACAACGTGGGACACCGTTGGACACCGTTGGACATCGTTGGACATCGTTGGACATCGTGGGACAACGTGGGACACCGTTCGACACCGTGGGACACCGTTGGACATCGTTGGACACCGTGGGACAACGTGGGACAACGTGGGACAACGTGGGAAACCATGGAACAACGTGGGACAACGTGGGACAACGTGGGACAACGTGGGACACCGTTGGACATCGTTGGACACCGTGGGACAACGTGGGACAACGTGGGACACCGTTGGACACCGTTGGACATCGTTGGACACCGTTGGACACCGTGGGACAACGTGGGACAACGTGGGACAACGTGGGACAACGTGGGACAACGTGGGACAACGTGGGACAACGTGGGACACCGTTGGACACCGTGGGACACCGTTGGACACCGTTGGACATCGTTGGACATCGTTGGACACCGTGGGACAACGTGGGACAACGTGGGACAACGTGGGACAACGTGGGACAACGTGGGACAACGTAGGACAACGTGGGACAACGTGGGACACCGTTGGACACCGTTGGACAACGTGGGACAACGTGGGACACCGTTGGACATCGTTGGACACCGTGGGACAACGTGGGACAACGTGGGACAACGTGGGACAACGTGGGACAACGTGGGACAACGTGGGACAACGTGGGACAACGTGGGACAACGTGGGACAACGTGGGACAACGTGGGACAACGTGGGACACCGTTGGACACCGCTGGACACCGTTGGACACCGTGGGACAACGTGGGACAACGTGGGACAACGTGGGACAACGTGGGACAACGTGGGACAACGTGGGACAACGTGGGACACCGTGGGACACCGTTGGGCATCGTTGGACAACGTTGGACACTGTTGGACACCGTTGGACACCGTTGGACATCGGTGGACATCGTGGGACACCGTTGGACACCTTTGGACATCGTTGGACACCGTTGGACACCGTGGGACAACGTGGGACAACGTGGGACAACGTGGGACAACGTGGGACAACGTGGGACAACGTGGGACAACGTGGGACAACGTGGGACACCGTTGGACATCGTTGGACACCGTGGGACAACGTGGGACAACGTGGGACAACGTCGGACAACGTGGGACACCGTTGGACACCGTTGGACATCGTTGGACACCGTTGGACACCGTGGGACAACGTGGGACAACGTGGGACAACGTGGGACAACGTGGGACAACGTGGGACAACGTAGGACAACGTGGGACAACGTGGGACACCGTTGGACATCGTTGGACAACGTGGGACATCGTGGGACAACGTGGGACAACGTGGGACAACGTGGGACAACGTGGGACACCGTTGGACACCGTTGGACAACGTGGGACAACGTGGGACACCGTTGGACATCGTTGGACACCGTGGGACAACGTGGGACAACGTGGGACAACGTGGGACAACGTGGGACAACGTGGGACAACGTGGGACAACGTGGGACAACGTGGGACAACGTGGGACACCGTTGGACACCGTGGGACACCGTTGGACACCGTTGGACATCGTTGGACATCGTTGGACACCGTGGGACAACGTGGGACAACGTGGGACAACGTGGGACAACGTGGGACAACGTGGGACAACGTAGGACAACGTGGGACAACGTGGGACACCGTTGGACATCGTTGGACAACGTGGGACATCGTGGGACAACGTGGGACAACGTGGGACAACGTGGGACAACGTGGGACACCGTTGGACATCGTTGGACACCGTGGGACAACGTGGGACAACGTGGGACACCGTTGGACATCGTTGGACACCGTGGGACAACGTGGGACAACGTGGGACACCGTTGGACACCGTTGGACACCGTTGGACACCGTTGGACATCGTTGGACACCGTGGGACACCGTTGGACATCGTTGGACACCGTGGGACAACGTGGGACAACGTGGGACAACGTGGGACAACGTGGGACAACGTGGGACAACGTGGGACAACGTGGGACAACGTGGGACAACGTGGGACAACGTGGGACAACGTGGGAAACCATGGAACAACGTGGGACAACGTGGGACACCGTTGGACATCGTTGGACAACGTGGGACAACGTGGGACAACGTGGGACAACGTGGGACACCGTTGGACACCGTGGGACACCGTTGGACACCGTTGGACACCGTTGGACACCGTGGGACACCGTGGGACAACGTGGGACAACGTGGGACAACGTGGGACAACGTGGGACAACGTGGGACAACGTGGGACACCGTTGGACAACGTGGGACACCGTTGGACATCGTTGGACACCGTGGGACACCGTTGGACACCGTTGGACATCGTTGGACACCGTTGGACACCGTTGGACACCGTTGGACACCGTTGGACACCGTTGGACATCGGTGGACATCGTGGGACACCGTTGGACACCGTTGGACATCGTTGGACACCGTTGGACACCGTGGGACAACGTGGGACAACGTGGGACAACGTGGGACAACGTGGGACATCGTGGGACAACGTGGGACACCGTTGGACACCGTTGGACATCGTTGGACACCGTTGGACACCGTGGGACAACGTGGGACAACGTGGGACAACGTGGGACAACGTGGGACAACGTGGGACAACGTGGGACAACGTGGGACACCGTTGAACACCGTGGGACACCGTTGGACAACGTGGGACAACGTGGGACAACGTGGGACAACGTGGGACAACGTGGGACACCATTGGACACCGTGGGACACCGTTGGACACCGTTGGACATCGTTGGACACCGTGGGACAACGTGGGACAACGTGGGACAACGTGGGAAACCATGGAACAACGTGGGACAACGTGGGACAACGTGGGACAACGTGGGACAACGTGGGACAACGTGGGACACCGTTGGACATCGTTGGACACCGTTGGACACCGTGGGACACCGTTGGACATCGTTGGACACCGTGGGACAACGTGGGACAACGTGGGACAACGTGGGACACCGTTGGACACCGTTGGACATCGTTGGACATCGTTGGACATCGTGGGACAACGTGGGACACCGTTGGACATCGTTGGACACCGTGGGACACCGTTGGACACCGTTGGACATCGTTGGACACCGTTGGACACCGTTGGACACCGTTGGACACCGTTGGACACCGTTGGACATCGGTGGACATCGTGGGACACCGTTGGACACCGTTGGACATCGTTGGACACCGTTGGACACCGTGGGACAACGTGGGACAACGTGGGACAACGTGGGAAACCATGGAACAACGTGGGACAACGTGGGACAACGTGGGACAACGTGGGACACCGTTGGACATCGTTGGACACCGTTGGACACCGTGGGACACCGTTGGACAACGTTGGACACCGTGGGACAACGTGGGACAACGTGGGACAACGTGGGACAACGTGGGACACCGTTGAACACCGTGGGACACCGTTGGACAACGTGGGACAACGTGGGACAACGTGGGACAACGTGGGACAACGTGGGACACCATTGGACACCGTGGGACACCGTTGGACACCGTTGGACATCGTTGGACACCGTGGGACAACGTGGGACAACGTGGGACAACGTGGGACATCGTGGGACAACGTGGGACAACGTGGGACAACGTGGGACAACGTGGGACACCGTTGGACAACGTGGGACACCGTTGGACATCGTTGGACACCGTGGGACAACGTGGGACAACGTGGGACAACGTGGGACAACGTGGGACAACGTGGGACAACGTGGGACACCGTTGGACACCGTTGGACATCGTTGGACACCGTTGGACACCGTGGGACAACGTGGGACAACGTGGGACAACGTGGGACAACGTGGGACAACGTGGGACAACGTGGGACAACGTGGGACAACGTGGGACAACGTGGGACAACGTGGGACACCGTTGGACATCGTTGGACACCGTGGGACAACGTGGGACAACGTGGGACACCGTTGGACACCGTTGGACATCGTTGGACACCGTTGGACACCGTGGGACAACGTGGGACAACGTGGGACAACGTGGGACAACGTGGGACAACGTGGGACAACGTGGGACAACGTGGGACACCGTTGGACACCGTGGGACACCGTTGGACACCGTTGGACATCGTTGGACATCGTTGGACACCGTGGGACAACGTGGGACAACGTGGGACAACGTGGGACAACGTGGGACAACGTGGGACAACGTAGGACAACGTGGGACAACGTGGGACACCGTTGGACAACGTGGGACAACGTGGGACAACGTGGGACAACGTGGGACAACGTGGGACAACGTGGGACAACGTGGGACAACGTGGGACACCGTTGGACACCGCTGGACATCGTTGGACACCGTGGGACAACGTGGGACAACGTGGGACAACGTGGGACAACGTGGGACAACGTGGGACAACGTGGGACAACGTGGGACACCGTTGGGCATCGTTGGACAACGTTGGACACCGTTGGACACCGTTGGACACCGTTGGACATCGGTGGACATCGTGGGACACCGTTGGACACCGTTGGACATCGTTGGACACCGTTGGACGCCGTGGGACAACGTGGGACAACGTGGGACAACGTGGGACAACGTGGGACAACGTGGGACAACGTGGGACAACGTGGGACAACGTGGGACACCGTTGGACATCGTTGGACACCGTGGGACAACGTGGGACAACGTGGGACAACGTTGGACAACGTGGGACACCGTTGGACACCGTTGGACATCGTTGGACACCGTTGGACACCGTGGGACAACGTGGGACAACGTGGGACAACGTGGGACAACGTGGGACAACGTGGGACAACGTAGGACAACGTGGGACAACGTGGGACACCGTTGGACATCGTTGGACAACGTGGGACATCGTGGGACAACGTGGGACAACGTGGGACAACGTGGGACAACGTGGGACACCGTTGGACACCGTTGGACAACGTGGGACAACGTGGGACACCGTTGGACAACGTGGGACAACGTGGGACACCGTTGGACATCGTTGGACACCGTGGGACAACGTGGGACAACGTGGGACAACGTGGGACAACGTGGGACAACGTGGGACAACGTGGGACAACGTGGGACAACGTGGGACAACGTGGGACACCGTTGGACACCGTGGGACACCGTTGGACACCGTTGGACATCGTTGGACATCGTTGGACACCGTGGGACAACGTGGGACAACGTGGGACAACGTGGGACAACGTGGGACAACGTGGGACAACGTAGGACAACGTGGGACAACGTGGGACACCGTTGGACATCGTTGGACAACGTGGGACATCGTGGGACAACGTGGGACAACGTGGGACAACGTGGGACAACGTGGGACACCGTTGGACATCGTTGGACACCGTGGGACAACGTGGGACAACGTGGGACACCGTTGGACATCGTTGGACACCGTGGGACAACGTGGGACAACGTGGGACACCGTTGGACACCGTTGGACACCGTTGGACACCGTTGGACATCGTTGGACACCGTGGGACACCGTTGGACATCGTTGGACACCGTGGGACAACGTGGGACAACGTGGGACAACGTGGGACAACGTGGGACAACGTGGGACAACGTGGGACAACGTGGGACAACGTGGGACAACGTGGGACAACGTGGGACAACGTGGGAAACCATGGAACAACGTGGGACAACGTGGGACACCGTTGGACATCGTTGGACAACGTGGGACAACGTGGGACAACGTGGGACAACGTGGGACACCGTTGGACACCGTGGGACACCGTTGGACACCGTTGGACACCGTTGGACACCGTGGGACACCGTGGGACAACGTGGGACAACGTGGGACAACGTGGGACAACGTGGGACAACGTGGGACAACGTGGGACACCGTTGGACAACGTGGGACACCGTTGGACATCGTTGGACACCGTGGGACACCGTTGGACACCGTTGGACATCGTTGGACACCGTTGGACACCGTTGGACACCGTTGGACACCGTTGGACACCGTTGGACATCGGTGGACATCGTGGGACACCGTTGGACACCGTTGGACATCGTTGGACACCGTTGGACACCGTGGGACAACGTGGGACAACGTGGGACAACGTGGGACAACGTGGGACATCGTGGGACAACGTGGGACACCGTTGGACACCGTTGGACATCGTTGGACACCGTTGGACACCGTGGGACAACGTGGGACAACGTGGGACAACGTGGGACAACGTGGGACAACGTGGGACAACGTGGGACAACGTGGGACAACGTGGGACAACGTGGGACAACGTGGGACACCGTTGAACACCGTGGGACACCGTTGGACAACGTGGGACAACGTGGGACAACGTGGGACAACGTGGGACAACGTGGGACACCATTGGACACCGTGGGACACCGTTGGACACCGTTGGACATCGTTGGACACCGTGGGACAACGTGGGACAACGTGGGACAACGTGGGAAACCATGGAACAACGTGGGACAACGTGGGACAACGTGGGACAACGTGGGACACCGTTGGACATCGTTGGACACCGTTGGACACCGTGGGACACCGTTGGACACCGTTGGACATCGTTGGACACCGTTGGACACCGTTGGACACCGTTGGACACCGTGGGACACCGTGGGACAACGTGGGACATCGTTGGACACCGTTGGACATCGTTGGACATCGTTGGACATCGTTGGACACCGTTGGACACCGTTGGACAACGTGGGACACCGTTGGACATCGTTGGACACCGTGGGACAACGTGGGACAACGTGGGACAACGTGGGACAACGTGGGACAACGTGGGACAACGTGGGACAACGTGGGACATCGTGGGACAACGTGGGACAACGTGGGACAAAGTGGAACAACGTGGGACAACGTGGGACACCGTTGGACATCGTTGGACACCGTGGGACAACGTGGGACAACGTGGGACAACGTGGGACACCGTTGGACATCGTTGGACACCGTGGGACAACGTGGGACAACGTGGGACAACGTGGGACAACGTGGGACACCGTTGGACACCGTTGGACATCGTTGGACATCGTTGGACATCGTGGGACACCGTTGGACATCGTTGGACATCGTTGGGCACCGTTGGACATCGTTGGACATCGTTGGACATCGTTGGACACCGTTGGACACCGTTGGACACCGTTGGACACCGTTGGACATCGGGGGACATCGTGGGACACCGTTGGACACCGTTGGACATCGTAGGACACCGTTGGACACCGTGGGACAACGTGGGACAACGTGGGACAACGTGGGACAACGTGGGACAACGTGGGACAACGTGGGACACCGTTGGACACCGTGGGACACCGTTGGACACCGTTGGACATCGTTGGACACCGTGGGACAACGTGGGACAACGTGGGACAACGTGGGACAACGTGGGACAACGTGGGACAACGTGGGACAGCGTGGGACAACGTGGGACAGCGTGGGAGAACGTGGGACAACGTGGGACAACGTGGGACAACGTGGGACAACGTGGGACAACGTGGGACAACGTGGGACACCGTTGGACAACGTGGGACACCGTTGGACATCGTTGGACACCGTGGGACAACGTGGGACAACGTGGGACAACGTGGGACAACGTGGGACAACGTGGGACAACGTGGGACAACGTGGGACACCGTTGGACACCGTGGGACACCGTTGGACACCGTGGGACACCGTTGGACACCGTTGGACATCGTTGGACACCGTGGGACAACGTGGGACAACGTGGGACACCGTTGGACACCGTTGGACATCGTTGGACACCGTTGGACACCGTGGGACAACGTGGGACAACGTGGGACAACGTGGGACAACGTGGGACAACGTGGGACACCGTTGGACACCGTGGGACACCGTTGGACATCGTTGGACAACGTGGGACAACGTGGGACAACGTGGGACAACGTGGGACAACGTGGGACAACGTGGGACAACGTGGGACACCGTTGGACAACGTGGGACACCGTTGGACATCGTTGGACACCGTGGGACAACGTGGGACAACGTGGGACAACGTGGGACAACGTGAGACAACGTGGGACAACGTGGGACAACGTGGGACAACGTGGGACAACGTGGGACAACGTGGGACATCGTGGGACAACGTGGGACAACGTGGGACAACGTGGGACAACGTGGGACAACGTGGGACACCGCTGGACATCGTTGGACACCGTGGGACAACGTGGGACAACGTGGGACAACGTGGGACACCGTTGGACACCGTTGGACACCGTTGGACATCGTTGGACACCGTGGGACAACGTGGGACAACGTGGGACAACGTGGGACAACGTGGGACAACGTGGGACAACGTGGGACATCGTGGGACAACGTGGGACAACGTGGGACAACGTGGGACAACGTGGGACACCGTTGGACAACGTGGGACACCGTTGGACATCGTTGGACACCGTGGGACAACGTGGGACAACGTGGGACAACGTGGGACACCGTTGGACACCGTTGGACATCGTTGGACATCGTTGGACATCGTGGGACAACGTGGGACACCGTTGGACACCGTGGGACACCGTTGGACACCGTTGGACATCGTTGGACACCGTGGGACAACGTGGGACAACGTGGGACAACGTGGGAAACCATGGAACAACGTGGGACAACGTGGGACAACGTGGGACAACGTGGGACACCGTTGGACATCGTTGGACACCGTGGGACAACGTGGGACAACGTGGGACACCGTTGGACACCGTTGGACATCGTTGGACACCGTTGGACACCATGGGACAACGTGGGACAACGTGGGACAACGTGGGACAACGTGGGACAACGTGGGACAACGTGGGACAACGTGGGACACCGTTGGACACCGTGGGACACCGTTGGACACCGTTGGACATCGTTGGACATCGTTGGACACCGTGGGACAACGTGGGACAACGTGGGACAACGTGGGACAACGTGGGACAACGTGGGACAACGTGGGACAACGTGGGACAACGTGGGACAACGTGGGACACCGTTGGACACCGCTGGACATCGTTGGACACCGTGGGACAACGTGGGACAACGTGGGACAACGTGGGACAACGTGGGACAACGTGGGACAACGTGGGACAACGTGGGACACCGTTGGGCATCGTTGGACAACGTTGGACACCGTTGGACACCGTTGGACACCGTTGGACATCGGTGGACATCGTGGGACACCGTTGGACACCGTTGGACATCGTTGGACACCGTTGGACACCGTGGGACAACGTGGGACAACGTGGGACAACGTGGGACAACGTGGGACAACGTGGGACAACGTGGGACAACGTGGGACAACGTGGGACACCGTTGGACATCGTTGGACACCGTGGGACAACGTGGGACAACGTGGGACAACGTCGGACAACGTGGGACACCGTTGGACACCGTTGGACATCGTTGGACACCGTTGGACACCGTGGGACAACGTGGGACAACGTGGGACAACGTGGGACAACGTGGGACAACGTGGGACAACGTGGGACAACGTGGGACAACGTGGGACAACGTGGGACAACGTGGGACACCGTTGGACACCGTGGGACACCGTTGGACACCGTTGGACATCGTTGGACATCGTTGGACACCGTGGGACAACGTGGGACAACGTGGGACAACGTGGGACAACGTGGGACAACGTGGGACAACGTAGCACAACGTGGGACAACGTGGGACAACGTAGGACAACGTGGGACAACGTGGGACACCGTTGGACATCGTTGGACAACGTGGGACATCGTGGGACAACGTGGGACAACGTGGGACAACGTGGGACAACGTGGGACACCGTTGGACACCGTTGGACAACGTGGGACAACGTGGGACACCGTTGGACATCGTTGGACACCGTGGGACAACGTGGGACAACGTGGGACAACGTGGGACAACGTGGGACAACGTGGGACAACGTGGGACAACGTGGGACACCGTTGGGCATCGTTGGACACCGTTGGACACCGTTGGACACCGTTGGACACCGTGGGACAACGGTGGACAACGTGGGACAACGTGGGACAACGTGGGACAACGTGGGACAACGTGGGACAACGTGGGACACCGTTGGACACCGTGGGACACCGTTGGACACCGTTGGACATCGTTGGACACCGTAGGACAACGTGGGACAACGTGGGACAACGTGGGAAACCATGGAACAACGTGGGACAACGTGGGACAACGTGGGACAACGTGGGACACCGTGGGACATCGTTGGACACCGTGGGACAACGTGGGACAACGTGGGACACCGTTGGACACCGTTGGACATCGTTGGACACCGTTGGACACCGTGGGACACCGTTGGACACCGTTGGACATCGTTGGACACCGTTGGACACCGTGGGACAACGTGGGACAACGTGGGACAACGTGGGACAACGTGGGACAACGTGGGACAACGTGGGACAACGTGGGACAACGTGGGACAACGTGGGACAACGTGGGACAACGTGGGACAACGTGGGACAACGTGGGACAACGTCGGACAACGTGGGACAACGTGGGACAACGTGGGACAACGTGGGACATCGTGGGACAACGTGGGACAACGTGGGACAACGTGGGACATCGTGGGACAACGTGGGACACCGTTGGACATCGTTGGACACCGTGGGACAACGTGGGACAACGTGGGACAACGTGGGACACCGTTGGACACCGTTGGACACCGTTGGACACCGTTGGACATCGTTGGACACCGTGGGACAACGTGGGACAACGTGGGACAACGTGGGAAACCATGGAACAACGTGGGACAACGTGGGACACCGTTGGACATCGTTGGACAACGTGGGACAACGTGGGACAACGTGGGACAACGTGGGACACCGTTGGACACCGTGGGACACCGTGGGACACCGTTGGACACCGTTGGACACCGTGGGACACCGTGGGACAACGTGGGACAACGTGGGACAACGTGGGACAACGTGGGACAACGTGGGACAACGTGGGACAACGTGGGACAACGTGGGACAACGTGGGACAACGTGGGACAACGTGGGACAACGTGGGACATCGTGGGACAACGTGGGACAACGTTGGACATAGTTGGACACCGTGGGACAACGTGGGACAACGTGGGACCACGTGGGACAACGTGGGACAACGTGGGACAACGTGGGTCAACGTGGGACAACTTGGGACAACGTGGGACATCGTGGGACAACGTGGGACAACGTGGGACAACGTGGGACAACGTGGGACACCGTTGGACATCGTTGGACACCGTGGGACACCGTGGGACAACGTGGGACAACGTGGGACAACGTGGGAAACCATGGAACAACGTGGGACAACGTGGGACACCGTTGGACATCGTTGGACAACGTGGGACAACGTGGGACAACGTGGGACAACGTGGGACAACGTGGGACAACGTGGGACAACGTGGGACACCGTTGGACACCGTGGGACACCGTGGGACACCGTGGGACAACGTGGGACAACGTGGGACAACGTGGGACACCGTTGGACACCGTTGGACACCGTTGGACACCGTTGGACATCGTTGGACACCGTGGGACAACGTTGGACAACGTGGGACAACGTGGGACAACGTGGGACAACGTGGGACAACGTGGGACAACGTGGGACACCGTTGGACACCGTGGGACACCGTTGGACACCGTTGGACATCGTGGGACACCGTGGGACAACGTGGGACAACGTGGGACAACGTGGGACAACGTGGGACAACGTGGGACAACGTGGGACAACGTGGGACAACGTGGGACAACGTGGGACAACGTGGGACAACGTGGGACAACGTGGGACAACGTGGGACAACGTGGGACAACGTGGGACAACGTGGGACACCGTTGGACAACGTGGGACACCGTTGGACATCGTTGGACACCGTGGGACAACGTGGGACAACGTGGGACAACGTGGGACAACGTGGGACAACGTGGGACAACGTGGGACAACGTGGGACAACGTGGGACAACGTGGGACATCGTGGGACAACGTGGGACAACGTGGGACAAAGTGGAACAACGTGGGACAACGTGGGACACCGTTGGACATCGTTGGACACCGTGGGACAACGTGGGACAACGTGGGACAACGTGGGACAACGTGGGACACCGTTGGACATCGTTGGACACCGTGGGACAACGTGGGACAACGTGGGACAACGTGGGACACCGTTGGACACCGTTGGACATCGTTGGACATCGTTGGACATCGTGGGACACCGTTGGACATCGTTGGACATCGTTGGGCACCGTTGGACATCGTTGGACATCGTTGGACATCGTTGGACACCGTTGGACACCGTTGGACACCGTTGGACACCGTTGGACATCGGTGGACATCGTGGGACACCGTTGGACACCGTTGGACATCCTTGGACACCGTTGGACACCGTGGGACAACGTGGGACAACGTGGGACAACGTGGGACAACGTGGGACAACGTGGGACAACGTGGGACAACGTGGGACACCGTTGAACACCGTGGGACACCGTTGGACAACGTGGGACAACGTGGGACAACGTGGGACAACGTGGGACAACGTGGGACACCGTTGGACACCGTGGGACACCGTTGGACACCGTGGGACACCGTTGGACACCGTTGGACATCGTTGGACACCGTGGGACAACGTGGGACAACGTGGGACACCGTTGGACACCGTTGGACATCGTTGGACACCGTTGGACACCGTGGGACAACGTGGGACAACGTGGGACAACGTGGGACAACGTGGGACAACGTGGGACAACGTGGGACAACGTGGGACACCGTTGGACACCGTGGGACACCGTTGGACATCGTTGGACAACGTGGGACAACGTGGGACAACGTGGGACAACGTGGGACAACGTGGGACAACGTGGGACACCGTTGGACACCGTGGGACACCGTTGGACACCGTTGGACATCGTTGGACACCGTGGGACAACGTGGGACAACGTGGGACAACGTGGGACAACGTGGGACACCGTTGGACATCGTTGGACAACGTGGGACAACGTGGGACAACGTGGGACAACGTGGGACAACGTGGGACACCGTTGGACAACGTGGGACACCGTTGGACATCGTTGGACACCGTGGGACAACGTGGGACAACGTGGGACAACGTGGGACAACGTGGGACAACGTGGGACAACGTGGGACAACGTGGGACAACGTGGGACAACGTGGGACAACGTGGGACATCGTGGGACAACGTGGGACAACGTGGGACAACGTGGGACAACGTGGGACAACGTGGGACACCGTTGGACATCGTTGGACACCGTGGGACAACGTGGGACAACGTGGGACAACGTGGGACACCGTTGGACACCGTTGGACACCGTTGGACATCGTTGGACACCGTGGGACAACGTGGGACAACGTGGGACAACGTGGGACAACGTGGGACAACGTGGGACAACGTGGGACATCGTGGGACAACGTGGGACAACGTGGGACAACGTGGGACAACGTGGGACACCGTTGGACACCGTTGGACAACGTGGGACAACGTGGGACACCGTTGGACATCGTTGGACACCGTGGGACAACGTGGGACAACGTGGGACAACGTGGGACAACGTGGGACAACGTGGGACAACGTGGGACAACGTGGGACAACGTGGGACAACGTGGGACACCATTGGACACCGTGGGACACCGTTGGACACCGTTGGACATCGTTGGACACCGTGGGACAACGTGGGACAACGTGGGACAACGTGGGAAACCATGGAACAACGTGGGACAACGTGGGACAACGTGGGACACCGTTGGACACCGTTGGACATCGTTGGACATCGTTGGACATCGTGGGACAACGTGGGACACCGTTGGACATCGTTGGACACCGTGGGACACCGTTGGACACCGTTGGACATCGTTGGACACCGTTGGACACCGTTGGACACCGTTGGACACCGTTGGACACCGTTGGACATCGGTGGACATCGTGGGACACCGTTGGACACCGTTGGACATCGTTGGACACCGTTGGACACCGTGGGACAACGTGGGACAACGTGGGACAACGTGGGAAACCATGGAACAACGTGGGACAACGTGGGACAACGTGGGACAACGTGGGACACCGTTGGACATCGTTGGACACCGTTGGACACCGTGGGACACCGTTGGACATCGTTGGACACCGTGGGACAACGTGGGACAACGTGGGACAACGTGGGACAACGTGGGACACCGTTGGACACCGTGGGACACCGTTGGACAACGTGGGACAACGTGGGACAACGTGGGACAACGTGGGACAACGTGGGACACCATTGGACACCGTGGGACACCGTTGGACACCGTTGGACATCGTTGGACACCGTGGGACAACGTGGGACAACGTGGGACAACGTGGGACATCGTGGGACAACGTGGGACAACGTGGGACAACGTGGGACAACGTGGGACACCGTTGGACAACGTGGGACACCGTTGGACATCGTTGGACACCGTGGGACAACGTGGGACAACGTGGGACAACGTGGGACACCGTTGGACACCGTTGGACATCGTTGGACATCGTTGGACATCGTGGGACAACGTGGGACACCGTTGGACACCGTGGGACACCGTTGGACACCGTTGGACATCGTTGGACACCGTGGGACAACGTGGGACAACGTGGGACAACGTGGGAAACCATGGAACAACGTGGGACAACGTGGGACAACGTGGGACAACGTGGGACACCGTTGGACATCGTTGGACACCGTGGGACAACGTGGGACAACGTGGGACACCGTTGGACACCGTTGGACATCGTTGGACACCGTTGGACACCGTGGGACAACGTGGGACAACGTGGGACAACGTGGGACAACGTGGGACAACGTGGGACAACGTGGGACAACGTGGGACACCGTTGGACACCGTGGGACACCGTGGGACACCGTTGGACATCGTTGGACATCGTTGGACACCGTGGGACAACGTGGGACAACGTGGGACAACGTGGGACAACGTGGGACAACGTGGGACAACGTAGGACAACGTGGGACAACGTGGGACACCGTTGGACACCGTTGGACAACGTGGGACAACGTGGGACACCGTTGGACATCGTTGGACACCGTGGGACAACGTGGGACAACGTGGGACAACGTGGGACAACGTGGGACAACGTGGGACAACGTGGGACAACGTGGGACAACGTGGGACAACGTGGGACAACGTGGGACACCGTGGGACACCGTGGGACACCGTTGGACACCGCTGGACATCGTTGGACACCGTGGGACAACGTGGGACAACGTGGGACAACGTGGGACAACGTGGGACAACGTGGGACAACGTGGGACAACGTGGGACACCGTTGGGCATCGTTGGACAACGTTGGACACCGTTGGACACCGTTGGACACCGTTGGACATCGGTGGACATCGTGGGACACCGTTGGACACCGTTGGACATCGTTGGACACCGTTGGACGCCGTGGGACAACGTGGGACAACGTGGGACAACGTGGGACAACGTGGGACAACGTGGGACAACGTGGGACAACGTGGGACAACGTGGGACACCGTTGGACATCGTTGGACACCGTGGGACAACGTGGGACAACGTGGGACAACGTCGGACAACGTGGGACACCGTTGGACACCGTTGGACATCGTTGGACACCGTTGGACACCGTGGGACAACGTGGGACAACGTGGGACAACGTGGGACAACGTGGGACAACGTGGGACAACGTAGGACAACGTGGGACAACGTGGGACACCGTTGGACATCGTTGGACAACGTGGGACATCGTGGGACAACGTGGGACAACGTGGGACAACGTGGGACAACGTGGGACACCGTTGGACACCGTTGGACAACGTGGGACAACGTGGGACACCGTTGGACAACGTGGGACAACGTGGGACACCGTTGGACATCGTTGGACACCGTGGGACAACGTGGGACAACGTGGGACAACGTGGGACAACGTGGGACAACGTGGGACAACGTGGGACAACGTGGGACAACGTGGGACAACGTGGGACACCGTTGGACACCGTGGGACACCGTTGGACACCGTTGGACATCGTTGGACATCGTTGGACACCGTGGGACAACGTGGGACAACGTGGGACAACGTGGGACAACGTGGGACAACGTGGGACAACGTAGGACAACGTGGGACAACGTGGGACACCGTTGGACATCGTTGGACAACGTGGGACATCGTGGGACAACGTGGGACAACGTGGGACAACGTGGGACAACGTGGGACACCGTTGGACATCGTTGGACACCGTGGGACAACGTGGGACAACGTGGGACACCGTTGGACATCGTTGGACACCGTGGGACAACGTGGGACAACGTGGGACACCGTTGGACACCGTGGGACAACGTGGGACAACGTGGGACAACGTGGGACAACGTGGGACAACGTGGGACAACGTGGGACACCGTTGGACAACGTGGGACACCGTTGGACATCGTTGGACACCGTGGGACACCGTTGGACACCGTTGGACATCGTTGGACACCGTTGGACACCGTTGGACACCGTTGGACACCGTTGGACACCGTTGGACATCGGTGGACATCGTGGGACAACGTTGGACACCGTTGGACATCGTTGGACACCGTTGGACACCGTGGGACAACGTGGGACAACGTGGGACAACGTGGGACAACGTGGGACATCGTGGGACAACGTGGGACACCGTTGGACACCGTTGGACATCGTTGGACTCCGTTGGACACCGTGGGACAACGTGGGACAACGTGGGACAACGTGGGAAACCATGGAACAACGTGGGACAACGTGGGACAACGTGGGACAACGTGGGACACCGTTGGACATCGTTGGACACCGTTGGACACCGTGGGACACCGTTGGACACCGTTGGACATCGTTGGACACCGTTGGACACCGTTGGACACCGTTGGACACCGTGGGACACCGTGGGACAACGTGGGACATCGTTGGACACCGTTGGACATCGTTGGACATCGTTGGACATCGTTGGACACCGTTGGACACCGTTGGACAACGTGGGACACCGTTGGACATCGTTGGACACCGTGGGACAACGTGGGACAACGTGGGACAACGTGGGACAACGTGGGACAACGTGGGACAACGTGGGACAACGTGGGACATCGTGGGACAACGTGGGACAACGTGGGACAAAGTGGAACAACGTGGGACAACGTGGGACACCGTTGGACATCGTTGGACACCGTGGGACAACGTGGGACAACGTGGGACAACGTGGGACACCGTTGGACATCGTTGGACACCGTGGGACAACGTGGGACAACGTGGGACAACGTGGGACAACGTGGGACACCGTTGGACACCGTTGGACATCGTTGGACATCGTTGGACATCGTGGGACACCGTTGGACATCGTTGGACATCGTTGGGCACCGTTGGACATCGTTGGACATCGTTGGACATCGTTGGACACCGTTGGACACCGTTGGACACCGTTGGACACCGTTGGACATCGGTGGACATCGTGGGACACCGTTGGACACCGTTGGACATCGTAGGACACCGTTGGACACCGTGGGACAACGTGGGACAACGTGGGACAACGTGGGACAACGTGGGACAACGTGGGACAACGTGGGACACCGTTGGACACCGTGGGACACCGTTGGACACCGTTGGACATCGTTGGACACCGTGGGACAACGTGGGACAACGTGGGACAACGTGGGACAACGTGGGACAACGTGGGACAACGTGGGACAGCGTGGGACAACGTGGGACAACGTGGGAGAACGTGGGACAACGTGGGACAACGTGGGACAACGTGGGACAACGTGGGACAACGTGGGACAACGTGGGACACCGTTGGACAACGTGGGACACCGTTGGACATCGTTGGACACCGTGGGACAACGTGGGACAACGTGGGACAACGTGGGACAACGTGGGACAACGTGGGACAACGTGGGACAACGTGGGACACCGTTGGACACCGTGGGACACCGTTGGACACCGTGGGACACCGTTGGACACCGTTGGACATCGTTGGACACCGTGGGACAACGTGGGACAACGTGGGACACCGTTGGACACCGTTGGACATCGTTGGACACCGTTGGACACCGTGGGACAACGTGGGACAACGTGGGACAACGTGGGACAACGTGGGACAACGTGGGACACCGTTGGACACCGTGGGACACCGTTGGACATCGTGGGACAACGTGGGACAACGTGGGACAACGTGGGACAACGTGGGACAACGTGGGACAACGTGGGACAACGTGGGACACCGTTGGACAACGTGGGACACCGTTGGACATCGTTGGACACCGTGGGACAACGTGGGACAACGTGGGACAACGTGGGACAACGTGAGACAACGTGGGACAACGTGGGACAACGTGGGACAACGTGGGACAACGTGGGACAACGTGGGACATCGTGGGACAACGTGGGACAACGTGGGACAACGTGGGACAACGTGGGACAACGTGGGACACCGTTGGACATCGTTGGACACCGTGGGACAACGTGGGACAACGTGGGACAACGTGGGACACCGTTGGACACCGTTGGACACCGTTGGACATCGTTGGACACCGTGGGACAACGTGGGACAACGTGGGACAACGTGGGACAACGTGGGACAACGTGGGACAACGTGGGACATCGTGGGACAACGTGGGACAACGTGGGACAACGTGGGACAACGTGGGACACCGTTGGACAACGTGGGACACCGTTGGACATCGTTGGACACCGTGGGACAACGTGGGACAACGTGGGACAACGTGGGACACCGTTGGACACCGTTGGACATCGTTGGACATCGTTGGACATCGTGGGACAACGTGGGACACCGTTGGACACCGTGGGACACCGTTGGACACCGTTGGACATCGTTGGACACCGTGGGACAACGTGGGACAACGTGGGACAACGTGGGAAACCATGGAACAACGTGGGACAACGTGGGACAACGTGGGACAACGTGGGACACCGTTGGACATCGTTGGACACCGTGGGACAACGTGGGACAACGTGGGACACCGTTGGACACCGTTGGACATCGTTGGACACCGTTGGACACCATGGGACAACGTGGGACAACGTGGGACAACGTGGGACAACGTGGGACAACGTGGGACAACGTGGGACAACGTGGGACACCGTTGGACACCGTGGGACACCGTTGGACACCGTTGGACATCGTTGGACATCGTTGGACACCGTGGGACAACGTGGGACAACGTGGGACAACGTGGGACAACGTGGGACAACGTGGGACAACGTGGGACAACGTGGGACAACGTGGGACACCGTTGGACACCGCTGGACATCGTTGGACACCGTGGGACAACGTGGGACAACGTGGGACAACGTGGGACAACGTGGGACAACGTGGGACAACGTGGGACAACGTGGGACACCGTTGGGCATCGTTGGACGACACCGTTGGACACCGTTGGACATCGGTGGACATCGGTGGACATCGTGGGACACCGTTGGACACCGTTGGACATCGTTGGACACCGTTGGACACCGTGGGACAACGTGGGACAACGTGGGACAACGTGGGACAACGTGGGACAACGTGGGACAACGTGGGACAACGTGGGACAACGTGGGACACCGTTGGACATCGTTGGACACCGTGGGACAACGTGGGACAACGTGGGACAACGTCGGACAACGTGGGACACCGTTGGACACCGTTGGACATCGTTGGACACCGTTGGACACCGTGGGACAACGTGGGACAACGTGGGACAACGTGGGACAACGTGGGACAACGTGGGACAACGTGGGACAACGTGGGACAACGTGGGACAACGTGGGACAACGTGGGACACCGTTGGACACCGTGGGACACCGTTGGACACCGTTGGACATCGTTGGACATCGTTGGACACCGTGGGACAACGTGGGACAACGTGGGACAACGTGGGACAACGTGGGACAACGTGGGACAACGTAGCACAACGTGGGACAACGTGGGACAACGTAGGACAACGTGGGACAACGTGGGACACCGTTGGACATCGTTGGACAACGTGGGACATCGTGGGACAACGTGGGACAACGTGGGACAACGTGGGACAACGTGGGACACCGTTGGACACCGTTGGACAACGTGGGACAACGTGGGACACCGTTGGACACCGTTGGACACCGTGGGACAACGTGGGACAACGTGGGACAACGTGGGACAACGTGGGACAACGTGGGACAACGTGGGACAACGTGGGACACCGTTGGGCATCGTTGGACACCGTTGGACACCGTTGGACACCGTTGGACACCGTTGGACATCGGTGGACAACGTGGGACAACGTGGGACAACGTGGGACAACGTGGGACAACGTGGGACAACGTGGGACACCGTTGGACACCGTGGGACACCGTTGGACACCGTTGGACATCGTTGGACACCGTAGGACAACGTGGGACAACGTGGGACAACGTGGGAAACCATGGAACAACGTGGGACAACGTGGGACAACGTGGGACAACGTGGGACACCGTTGGACATCGTTGGACACCGTGGGACAACGTGGGACAACGTGGGACACCGTTGGACACCGTTGGACATCGTTGGACACCGTTGGACACCGTGGGACACCGTTGGACACCGTTGGACATCGTTGGACACCGTTGGACACCGTGGGACAACGTGGGACAACGTGGGACAACGTGGGACAACGTGGGACAACGTGGGACAACGTGGGACAACGTGGGACAACGTGGGACAACGTGGGACAACGTGGGACAACGTGGGACAACGTCGGACAACGTGGGACAACGTGGGACAACGTGGGACAACGTGGAACATCGTGGGACAACGTGGGACAACGTGGGACAACGTGGGACATCGTGGGACAACGTGGGACACCGTTGGACATCGTTGGACACCGTGGGACAACGTGGGACAACGTGGGACAACGTGGGACACCGTTGGACACCGTTGGACACCGTTGGACACCGTTGGACATCGTTGGACACCGTGGGACAACGTGGGACAACGTGGGACAACGTGGGAAACCATGGAACAACGTGGGACAACGTGGGACACCGTTGGACATCGTTGGACAACGTGGGACAACGTGGGACAACGTGGGACAACGTGGGACACCGTTGGACACCGTGGGACACCGTGGGACACCGTTGGACACCGTTGGACACCGTGGGACACCGTGGGACAACGTGGGACACCGTGGGACAACGTGGGACAACGTGGGACAACGTGGGACAACGTGGGACAACGTGGGACAACGTGGGACAACGTGGGACAACGTGGGACAACGTGGGACAACGTGGGACATCGTGGGACAACGTGGGACAACGTTGGACATAGTTGGACACCGTGGGACAACGTGGGACAACGTGGGACCACGTGGGACAACGTGGGACAACGTGGGACAACGTGGGTCAACGTGGGACAACATGGGACAACGTGGGACAACGTGGGACAACGTGGGACACCGTTGGACATCGTTGGACACCGTGGGACAACGTGGGACAACGTGGGACAACGTCGGACAACGTGGGACACCGTTGGACACCGTTGGACATCGTTGGACACCGTTGGACACCGTGGGACAACGTGGGACAACGTGGGACAACGTGGGACAACGTGGGACAACGTGGGACAACGTGGGACAACGTGGGACAACGTGGGACAACGTGGGACAACGTGGGACACCGTTGGACACCGTGGGACACCGTTGGACACCGTTGGACATCGTTGGACATCGTTGGACACCGTGGGACAACGTGGGACAACGTGGGACAACGTGGGACAACGTGGGACAACGTGGGACAACGTGGGACAACGTGGGACAACGTGGGACACCGTTGGACATCGTTGGACACCGTGGGACAACGTGGGACAACGTGGGACAACGTCGGACAACGTGGGACAACGTGGGACAACGTGGGACAACGTGGGACAACGTGGGACAACGTGGGACACCGTTGGACATCGTTGGACACCGTGGGACAACGTGGGACAACGTGGGACAACGTCGGACAACGTGGGACACCGTTGGACACCGTTGGACATCGTTGGACACCGTTGGACACCGTGGGACAACGTGGGACAACGTGGGACAACGTGGGACAACGTGGGACAACGTGGGACAACGTGGGACAACGTGGGACAACGTGGGACAACGTGGGACAACGTGGGACACCGTTGGACACCGTGGGACACCGTTGGACACCGTTGGACATCGTTGGACATCGTTGGACACCGTGGGACAACGTGGGACAACGTGGGACAACGTGGGACAACGTGGGACAACGTAGCACAACGTGGGACAACGTGGGACAACGTAGGACAACGTGGGACAACGTGGGACACCGTTGGACATCGTTGGACAACGTGGGACATCGTGGGACAACGTGGGACAACGTGGGACAACGTGGGACAACGTGGGACACCGTTGGACACCGTTGGACAACGTGGGACAACGTGGGACACCGTTGGACATCGTTGGACACCGTGGGACAACGTGGGACAACGTGGGACAACGTGGGACAACGTGGGACAACGTGGGACAACGTGGGACAACGTGGGACACCGTTGGGCATCGTTGGACACCGTTGGACACCGTTGGACACCGTTGGACACCGTTGGACATCGGTGGACAACGTGGGACAACGTGGGACAACGTGGGACAACGTGGGACAACGTGGGACAACGTGGGACACCGTTGGACACCGTGGGACACCGTTGGACACCGTTGGACATCGTTGGACACCGTAGGACAACGTGGGACAACGTGGGACAACGTGGGAAACCATGGAACAACGTGGGACAACGTGGGACAACGTGGGACAACGTGGGACACCGTTGGACATCGTCGGACACCGTGGGACAACGTGGGACAACGTGGGACACCGTTGGACACCGTTGGACATCGTTGGACACCGTTGGACACCGTGGGACACCGTTGGACACCGTTGGACATCGTTGGACACCGTTGGACACCGTGGGACAACGTGGGACAACGTGGGACAACGTGGGACAACGTGGGACAACGTGGGACAACGTGGGACAACGTGGGACAACGTGGGACAACGTGGGACAACGTGGGACAACGTGGGACAACGTGGGACAACGTCGGACAACGTGGGACAACGTGGGACAACGTGGGACAACGTGGGACATCGTGGGACAACGTGGGACAACGTGGGACAACGTGGGACATCGTGGGACAACGTGGGACACCGTTGGACATCGTTGGACACCGTGGGACAACGTGGGACAACGTGGGACAACGTGGGACACCGTTGGACACCGTTGGACACCGTTGGACACCGTTGGACATCGTTGGACACCGTGGGACAACGTGGGACAACGTGGGACAACGTGGGAAACCATGGAACAACGTGGGACAACGTGGGACACCGTTGGACATCGTTGGACAACGTGGGACAACGTGGGACAACGTGGGACAACGTGGGACACCGTTGGACACCGTGGGACACCGTTGGACACCGTTGGACACCGTTGGACACCGTGGGACACCGTGGGACAACGTGGGACAACGTGGGACAACGTGGGACAACGTGGGACAACGTGGGACAACGTGGGACAACGTGGGACAACGTGGGACAACGTGGGACAACGTGGGACAACGTGGGACATCGTGGGACAACGTGGGACAACGTTGGACATAGTTGGACACCGTGGGACAACGTGGGACAACGTGGGACCACGTGGGACAACGTGGGACAACGTGGGACAACGTGGGTCAACGTGGGACAACATGGGACAACGTGGGACATCGTGGGACAACGTGGGACAACGTGGGACAACGTGGGACAACGTGGGACACCGTTGGACATCGTTGGACACCGTGGGACACCGTGGGACAACGTGGGACAACGTGGGACAACGTGGGAAACCATGGAACAACGTGGGACAACGTGGGACACCGTTGGACATCGTTGGACAACGTGGGACAACGTGGGACAACGTGGGACAACGTGGGACAACGTGGGACAACGTGGGACAACGTGGGACACCGTTGGACACCGTGGGACACCGTGGGACACCGTGGGACAACGTGGGACAACGTGGGACAACGTGGGACACCGTTGGACACCGTTGGACACCGTTGGACATCGTTGGACACCGTGGGACAACGTTGGACAACGTGGGACAACGTGGGACAACGTGGGACAACGTGGGACAACGTGGGACAACGTGGGACACCGTTGGACACCGTGGGACACCGTTGGACACCGTTGGACATCGTTGGACACCGTGGGACAACGTGGGACAACGTGGGACAACGTGGGACAACGTGGGACAACGTGGGACAACGTGGGACAACGTGGGACAACGTGGGACAACGTGGGACAACGTGGGACAACGTGGGACAACGTGGGACAACGTGGGACAACGTGGGACAACGTGGGACAACGTGGGACAACGTGGGACACCGTTGGACAACGTGGGACACCGTTGGACAACGTGGGACAACGTGGGACAACGTGGGACAACGTGGGACAACGTGGGACAACGTGGGACAACGTGGGACAACGTGGGACAACGTGGGACATCGTGGGACAACGTGGGACAACGTGGGACAAAGTGGAACAACGTGGGACAACGTGGGACACCGTTGGACATCGTTGGACACCGTGGGACAACGTGGGACAACGTGGGACAACGTGGGACAACGTGGGACACCGTTGGACATCGTTGGACACCGTGGGACAACGTGGGACAACGTGGGACAACGTGGGACACCGTTGGACACCGTTGGACATCGTTGGACATCGTTGGACATCGTGGGACACCGTTGGACATCGTTGGACATCGTTGGGCACCGTTGGACATCGTTGGACATCGTTGGACATCGTTGGACACCGTTGGACACCGTTGGACACCGTTGGACACCGTTGGACATCGGTGGACATCGTGGGACACCGTTGGACACCGTTGGACATCCTTGGACACCGTTGGACACCGTGGGACAACGTGGGACAACGTGGGACAACGTGGGACAACGTGGGACAACGTGGGACAACGTGGGACAACGTGGGACACCGTTGAACACCGTGGGACACCGTTGGACAACGTGGGACAACGTGGGACAACGTGGGACAACGTGGGACAACGTGGGACACCGTTGGACACCGTGGGACACCGTTGGACACCGTGGGACACCGTTGGACACCGTTGGACAACGTTGGACACCGTGGGACAACGTGGGACAACGTGGGACACCGTTGGACACCGTTGGACATCGTTGGACACCGTTGGACACCGTGGGACAACGTGGGACAACGTGGGACAACGTGGGACAACGTGGGACAACGTGGGACAACGTGGGACAACGTGGGACACCGTTGGACACCGTGGGACACCGGTGGACATCGTTGGACAACGTGGGACAACGTGGGACAACGTGGGACAACGTGGGACAACGTGGGACAACGTGGGACACCGTTGGACACCGTGGGACACCGTTGGACACCGTTGGACATCGTTGGACACCGTGGGACAACGTGGGACAACGTGGGACAACGTGGGACAACGTGGGACACCGTTGGACATCGTTGGACACCGTGGGACAACGTGGGACAACGTGGGACAACGTGGGACAACGTGGGACACCGTTGGACAACGTGGGACACCGTTGGACAACGTTGGACACCGTGGGACAACGTGGGACAACGTGGGACAACGTGGGACAACGTGGGACAACGTGGGACAACGTGGGACAACGTGGGACAACGTGGGACAACGTGGGACAACGTGGGACATCGTGGGACAACGTGGGACAACGTGGGACAACGTGGGACAACGTGGGACAACGTGGGACACCGTTGGACATCGTTGGACACCGTGGGACAACGTGGGACAACGTGGGACAACGTGGGACACCGTTGGACACCGTTGGACACCGTTGGACATCGTTGGACACCGTGGGACAACGTGGGACAACGTGGGACAACGTGGGACAACGTGGGACAACGTGGGACATCGTGGGACAACGTGGGACAACGTGGGACAACGTGGGACAACGTGGGACACCGTTGGACACCGTTGGACAACGTGGGACAACGTGGGACACCGTTGGACATCGTTGGACACCGTGGGACAACGTGGGACAACGTGGGACAACGTGGGACAACGTGGGACAACGTGGGACAACGTGGGACAACGTGGGACAACGTGGGACAACGTGGGACAACGTGGGACAACGTGGGACACCGTTGGACACCGCTGGACATCGTTGGACACCGTGGGACAACGTGGGACAACGTGGGACAACGTGGGACAACGTGGGACAACGTGGGACAACGTGGGACAACGTGGGACACCGTTGGACATCGTTGGACACCGTGGGACACCGTTGGACACCGTTGGACATCGTTGGACACCGTGGGACAACGTGGGACAACGTGGGACAACGTGGGACAACGTGGGACAACGTGGGACAACGTGGGACAACGTGGGACAACGTGGGACAACGTGGGACAACGTGGGAGAACGTGGGACAACGTGGGACAACGTGGGACAACGTGGGACAACGTGGGACAACGTGGGACAACGTGGGACACCGTTGGACAACGTGGGACAACGTGGGACAACGTGGGAGAACGTGGGACAACGTGGGACAACGTGGGACAACGTGGGACAACGTGGGAGAACGTGGGACAACGTGGGACAACGTGGGACAACGTGGGACAACGTGGGACATCGTGGGACAACGTGGGACAACGTGGGACAACGTGGGACAACGTGGGACAACGTGGGACACCGTTGGACAACGTGGGACAACGTGGGACAACGTGGGAGAACGTGGGACAACGTGGGACAACGTGGGACAACGTGGGACAACGTGGGACATCGTGGGACAACGTGGGACAACGTGGGACAACGTGGGACAACGTGGGACAACGTGGGACACCGTTGGACATCGTTGGACACCGTGGGACAACGTGGGACAACGTGGGACAACGTGGGACACCGTTGGACACCGTTGGACATCGTTGGACACCGTTGGACACCGTGGGACAACGTGGGACAACGTGGGACAACGTGGGACAACGTGGGACAACGTGGGACACCGTGGGACACCGTTGGACATCGTTGGACAACGTGGGACAACGTGGGACAACGTGGGACAACGTGGGACAACGTGGGACAACGTGGGACAACGTGGGACACCGTTGGACAACGTGGGACACCGTTGGACATCGTTGGACACCGTGGGACAACGTGGGACAACGTGGGACAACGTGGGACACCGTTGGACACCGTTGGACACCGTTGGACATCGTTGGACACCGTGGGACAACGTGGGACAACGTGGGACAACGTGGGACAACGTGGGACAACGTGGGACAACGTGGGACAACGTGGGACAACGTGGGACATCGTGGGACAACGTTGGACAACGTGGGACAACGTGGGACAACGTGGGACACCGTTGGACAACGTGGGACACCGTTGGACATCGTTGGACACCGTGGGACAACGTGGGACAACGTGGGAAAACGTGGGACACCGTTGGACACCGTTGGACATCGTTGGACATCGTTGGACATCGTGGGACAACGTGGGACACCGTTGGACACCGTGGGACACCGTTGGACACCGTGGGACAACGTGGGACAACGTGGGACAACGTGGGAAACCATGGAACAACGTGGGACAACGTGGGACAACGTGGGACAACGTGGGACACCGTTGGGCATCGTTGGACACCGTGGGACAACGTGGGACAACGTAGGACACCGTTGGACACCGTTGGACATCGTTGGACACCGTTGGACACCGTGGGACAACGTGGGACAACGTGGGACAACGTGGGACATCGTGGGACAACGTGGGACAACGTGGGACAACGTGGGACACCGTTGGACAACGTGGGACACCGTTGGACATCGTTGGACACCGTGGGACAACGTGGGACAACGTGGGACAACGTGGGACAACGTGGGACACCGTTGGACACCGTGGGACACCGTTGGACAACGTGGGACAACGTGGGACAACGTGGGACAACGCGGGACAACGTGGGACACCGTTGGACACCGTGGGACAACGTGGGACAACGTGGGACAACGTGGGACAACGTGGGACAACGTGGGACAACGTGGGACAACGTGGGACACCGTTGGACATCGTTGTACACCGTGGGACAACGTGGGACAACGTGGGACAACGTCGGACAACGTGGGACACCGTTGGACATCGTTGGACATCGTTGGACACCGTTGGACACCGTGGGACAACGTGGGACAACGTGGGACAGCGTTGGACATCGTTGGACATCGTTGGACATCGTGGGACACCGTTGGACACCGTTGGACACCGTTGGACATCGTTGGACACCGTGGGACAACGTGGGACAACGTGGGACAACGTGGGACACCGTTGGACACCGTTGGACATCGTTGGACATCGTTGGACAACGTGGGACAACGTGGGACAACGTGGGACAACGTGGGACAACGTGGGACAACGTGGGACAACGTGGGACAACGTGGGACAACGTGGGACACCGTTGGACATCGTTGTACACCGTGGGACAACGTGGGACAACGTGGGACAACGTCGGACAACGTGGGACACCGTTGGACACCGTTGGACATCGTTGGACACCGTTGGACATCGTTGGACAACGTGGGACAACGTGGGACAACGTGGGACAACGTGGGACAACGTGGGACAACGTGGGACACCGCTGGACACCGTGGGACACCGTTGGACACCGTTGGACATCGTTGGACACCGTGGGACAACGTGGGACAACGTGGGACAACGTGGGACACCGTTGGACAACGTGGGACAACGTGGGACAACGTGGGAGAACGTGGGACAACGTGGGACAACGTGGGACAACGTGGGACAACGTGGGAGAACGTGGGACAACGTGGGACAACGTGGGACAACGTGGGACAACGTGGGACATCGTGGGACAACGTGGGACAACGTGGGACAACGTGGGACAACGTGGGACAACGTGGGACACCGTTGGACATCGTTGGACACCGTGGGACAACGTGGGACAACGTGGGACAACGTGGGACACCGTTGGACACCGTTGGACATCGTTGGACACCGTTGGACACCGTGGGACAACGTGGGACAACGTGGGACAACGTGGGACAACGTGGGACAACGTGGGACACCGTGGGACACCGTTGGACATCGTTGGACAACGTGGGACAACGTGGGACAACGTGGGACAACGTGGGACAACGTGGGACAACGTGGGACAACGTGGGACACCGTTGGACAACGTGGGACACCGTTGGACATCGTTGGACACCGTGGGACAACGTGGGACAACGTGGGACAACGTGGGACACCGTTGGACACCGTTGGACACCGTTGGACATCGTTGGACACCGTGGGACAACGTGGGACAACGTGGGACAACGTGGGACAACGTGGGACAACGTGGGACAACGTGGGACACCGTTGGACATCGTTGGACAACGTGGGACAACGTGGGACACCGTTGGACATCGTTGGACACCGTGGGACAACGTGGGACAACGTGGGACAACGTGGGAAACCATGGAACAACGTGGGACAACGTGGGACAACGTGGGACAACGTGGGACACCGTTGGGCATCGTTGGACACCGTGGGACAACGTGGGACAACGTGGGACACCGTTGGACACCGTTGGACATCGTTGGACACCGTTGGACACCGTGGGACAACGTGGGACAACGTGGGACAACGTGGGACATCGTGGGACAACGTGGGACAACGTGGGACAACGTGGGACACCGTTGGACATCGTTGGACATCGTTGGACACCGTTGGACACCGTGGGACAACGTGGGACAACGTGGGACAGCGTTGGACATCGTTGGACATCGTTGGACATCGTGGGACACCGTTGGACACCGTTGGACACCGTTGGACATCGTTGGACACCGTGGGACAACGTGGGACAACGTGGGACAACGTGGGACACCGTTGGACACCGTTGGACATCGTTGGACATCGTTGGACAACGTGGGACAACGTGGGACAACGTGGGACAACGTGGGACAACGTGGGACAACGTGGGACAACGTGGGACAACGTGGGACAACGTGGGACACCGTTGGACATCGTTGTACACCGTGGGACAACGTGGGACAACGTGGGACAACGTCGGACAACGTGGGACACCGTTGGACACCGTTGGACATCGTTGGACACCGTTGGACACCGTGGGACAACGTGGGACAACGTGGGACAGCGTGGGACAACGTGGGACAACGTGGGACAACGTAGGACAACGTGGGACAACGTGGGACACCGTTGGACATCGTTGGACAACGTGGGACATCGTGGGACAACGTGGGACAACGTGGGACAACGTGGGACAACGTGGGACACCGTTGGACACCGTTGGACAACGTGGGACAACGTGGGACACCGTTGGACATCGTTGGACACCGTGGGACAACGTGGGACAACGTGGGACAACGTGGGACACCGTTGGACAACGTGGGACATCGTGGGACACCGTTGGACATCGTTGGACATCGTTGGGCACCGTTGGACATCGTTGGACATCGTTGGACATCGTTGGACACCGTTGGACACCGTTGGACACCGTTGGACACCGTTGGACATCGTTGGACAACGTGGGACACCGTTGGACACCGTGGGACACCGTTGGACACCGTGGGACAACGTGGGACAACGTGGGACAACGTGGGAAACCATGGAACAACGTGGGACAACGTGGGACAACGTGGGACAACGTGGGACACCGTTGGACATCGTTGGACACCGTGGGACAACGTGGGACAACGTGGGACACCGTTGGACACCGTTGGACATCGTTGGACACCGTTGGACACCGTGGGACAACGTGGGACAACGTGGTACAACGTGGGACATCGTGGGACAACGTGGGACAACGTGGGACAACGTGGGACACCGTTGGACAACGTGGGACACCGTTGGACATCGTTGGACACCGTGGGACAACGTGGGACAACGTGGGACAACGTGGGACACCGTTGGACACCGTTGGACATCGTTGGACACCGTTGGACACCGTTGGACATCGTTGGACACCGTTGGACACCGTGGGACAACGTGGGACAACGTGCGACAACGTGGGACAACGTGGGACAACGTGGGACAACGTGGGACAACGTGGGACACCGTTGGACACCGTGGGACACCGTTGGACACCGTTGGACATCGTTGGACATCGTTGGACACGGTTGGACACCGTGGGACAACGTGGGACAACGTGGGACAACGTGGGACAACGTGGGACAACGTGAGACAACGTAGGACAACGTGGGACAACGTGGGACACCGTTGGACATCGTTGGACAACGTGGGACATCGTGGGACAACGTCGGACAACGTGGGACAACGTGGGACAACGTGGGACACCGTTGGACACCGTTGGACAACGTGGGACACCGTTGGACATCGTTGGACACCGTGGGACAACGTGGGACAACGTGGGACAACGTGGGACAACGTGGGACAACGTGGGACAACGTGGGACAACGTGGGACACCGTTGGACACCGTGGGACACCGTTGGACAACGTGGGACAACGTGGGACAACGTGGGACAACGTGGGACAACGTGGGACACCGTTGGACACCGTGGGACACCGTTGGACACCGTTGGACATCGTTGGACACCGTGGGACAACGTGGGACAACGTGGGACAACGTGGGACAACGTGGGACAACGTGGGACAACGTGGGAAACCATGGAACAACGTGGGACAACGTGGGACAACGTGGGACAACGTGGGACAACGTGGGACAACGTGGGACAACGTGGGACACCGTTGGACACCGTTGGACATCGTTGGACACCGTTGGACACCGTGGGACAACGTGGGACACCGTTGGACACCGTTGGACATCGTTGGACACCGTTGGACACCGTGGGACAACGTGGGACAACGTGGGACAACGTGGGACAACGTGGGACAACGTGGGACAACGTGGGACAACGTGGGACACCGTTGGACACCGTGGGACACCGTTGGACACCGTTGGACATCGTTGGACATCGTTGGACATCGTTGGACACCGTTGGACACCGTTGGACACCGTTGGACACCGTTGGACATCGGTGGACATCGTGGGACACCGTTGGACACCGTTGGACATCGTTGGACACCGTTGGACACCGTGGGACAACGTGGGACAACGTCGGACAACGTCGGACAACGTGGGACACCGTTGGACACCGTTGGACATCGTTGGACACCGTTGGACACCGTGGGACAACGTGGGACAACGTGGGACATCGTGGGACAACGTGGGACAACGTGGGACAACGTGGGACAACGTGGGACACCGCTGGACACCGTTGGACAACGTGGGACAACGTGGGACACCGTTGGACATCGTTGGACACCGTGGGACAACGTGGGACAACGTGGGACAACGTGGGACACCGTTGGACACCGTTGGACATCGTTGGACACCGTTGGACACCGTGGGACAACGTGGGACAACGTGGGACAACGTGGGACAACGTGGGACAACGTGGGACAACGTGGGACAACGTGGGACAACGTGGGACATCGTGGGACAACGTGGGACAACGTGGGACAACGTGGGACAACGTGGGACAACGTGGGACAACGTGGGACACCGTTGGACAACGTGGGACATCGTGGGACACCGTTGGACATCGTTGGACATCGTTGGGCACCGTTGGACATCGTTGGACATCGTTGGACATCGTTGGACACCGTTGGACACCGTTGGACACCGTTGGACACCGTTGGACATCGGTGGACATCGTGGGACACCGTTGGACACCGTTGGACATCGTTGGACACCGTGGGACAACGTGGGACAACGTGGGACAACGTGGGACAACGTGGGACACCGTTGGACATCGTTGGACACGGTTGGACACCGTGGGACAACGTGGGACAACGTGGGACACCGTTGGACATCGTTGGACACCGTGGGACAACGTGGGACAACGTGGGA